>NC_052032.1:6065267-6317430 GCF_015832195.1 Motacilla alba alba | reverse complement strand
ACACTGAAGGTGGGCACAGGCATAGCCCCAGGGCTGGCATCCCCCCAGGGAGCAGCAGTCTCTGGAAAAACATCATCAAACCCCTCCCAGCACACTGGGGAGCCTCACCGAGCTCTGGAATAACCCCCAAAATACAACAAACTAGCAAACAGACAACACTGGCAACCCCAAGTGTCCCCAGCCAAGGGACAGCCGCTGAGATGAAAAATGTCCTCAGCAGAGGATGCGGGGTGCTGGGCAGGGGCTGGCACTTGTCACTGCGTGTCCCACTGCAGGAGCTGTGCCTGTGCCTCCCCACAGTGGGGAGCCAGGTGCCAGCAGGTGGGCGCAGGGGGGGAATGGCCTCTTTTGTCATTTCCTTTGTCGTGCATCCAAATAACGATAAAAGAGCCGCGGGTCTGAAAGGCACGGGGACAATGAGGCAAATGGAGATGTCAATGTGCAAACGGCTGATAAAAATAGAGACCGAAGACACACCAACAGATGCCAATTACCTTGGATGGCAAGAAAAATAAAGAAAGCAATTTTCCATCAGGAAGATTTGTAACGTGCCTGGCAGAAGGTGCAGAGCTCAGAGGTGAGGGCTGGGGCGGCAGCAGTGGGGCGGCCAGGAGGGCACACATCGGTCCCCACCTTGCCACCAGCTGGATTCTGGCTCCAGCATCCCTGCTGGCAGGAATTTCTGTGCCCAAGGCTGTCCCCATGCGTTGGAGGGACCCTCCCTCCCAGCACAGAGATCACTGCAGGGACAGAGCCTTCAATTCCCCACTTCCCCTGGGGTTCAGCAAAAGCAGCACCCACTGTAGCACCACGGGGTGTGGGACAGCAGCTCCCCAGGAGAGGGGACAGGGATGCTCAGCGTCTGGGATGAAGGACATGGAGGGCTTGGGCAGTGTCACAGGAGGGATTTGGAGGGCTGTTGGTTTTGGGCACACAGCAGTCTCTTGGCAGGAGGGAGGCAGGAAGGACATGCTGCATCCAGCAGCCAAGCTGGGGTGGGCTAAAACACCAATCACAGCAGTTCCAAGGGATTTCCTCATGCCCAACAAAAAAAAAAAAAAAGTGGGGGGGGGGGGTTGCACAGAAGCATCATTCCAAAAGAGAGAGAGATGCTGGGTGACCTCTCCAGCAGGAACAGACCTCCCTGCACACACCTGCATTGAGACACCAGGCGTGACCTCCACCCTGAGGATGCCCAGGGGATGCCCCAGGCACAGCTCTGCAGGCCCAAGCACCCGCGAGCACCAAGGAGGGCAGGTGGAAGGAGGAGGATGAGGGCGAGCCCTCGGGGCAGCCAAAACGAACCGCAGCAGCAGCCGGGGCTGCAGTCAGAGCTCGGCTCAGCCCCTCCAGGCAAATCGCCTTCTGCTCTCTCTTGTTCGACTGCTTTTCCCCCAACGTGCTATTTTGGGCCCGGGAGCTGCCTTTCAACTCCAGCAGGAAACAATTAAGAAATTTGTGCTTTTTTTAGTTCGGGAGAAATGCTGGTAATGACAGCTCGGGCTGAGGCGGGAGGGAGGGAGGGACGGAGCCAGCTCCCCTCGTGCCGCAGGAGAGACGCGTGATGCTCCCAGGAGAGGCTTTTCCGACGGGGGGAACCGTTCAGGTGGCGGGCTGGAAATCAGCACAGGGCTCCCGATGAGGGATTTGCTAATGTGCATCCTGGCATGGAGCCACACGGAGCCCCCTCCCTCCTCCAGCACCGGTGCCTGTCCTCCGGGGTGCTGAGGAATCTGTGGGGTTTGTCCTAAGGTGGCAGCGTGGCCTCATCTCCCAGCCCTTGGAGAACCCCTCACCTCTGGGTTCACCCCTCCACTGCCACCAGATCCCCCGTCTGCCCAGGGGCAGAGTGTTCCCAGGGCAGGGAACCACCCTAGCAGGACCCAGTACCTGCCTCCCTGCGGCTGCTGTGACGGAGCCGGGACCGATGGTGACTTCCCGGCCGCCACTTCCCCGCCGCTCCGGCCCTGCCGGGCGTTGGCACTCCGAGCGGCACCAATTAGGAATGCTCATGCCCGGCTCGCAGCCTCAGAAGCCTTGGGGACACGCTGCTGCGTGCGTGGCTGAGCCACCTGTCCCGAGGCTGGGGACAGAGGACACCCAGGGCGGGGACAGGGCTGTCCCTGCGCTCTGCACCGCCCGGCACGCAGAGCCCAGCCGGGACCAGGGGCAGTGCCTGTGCCGCGGCTGCTGCTGCGTTTCCCTCCCGCGGCACCGAGCCCGCACACATCCATTCCCTGCGACGCAAACCTCGGCCAGGCGCGCCCCCGACCCCCAGAACAAGGGGATGACCCACAGAGCCCCCCAAAGCCCCCCAGCCGAGCGGGGCCGAGTCCCACCCGAGCGGGGCCGCGCTCCGGGGAGGGCTATAGACAGTGCACGGAGCAGCTTGTTAGCAGCGGCGTGCCCCGGGCTCCTCGGGGATGGAAGGAGCTGAATAAAGGCGGTGTTATCGCTCGTTACGAGCCGCAGCGCTGGAAGAGACATCGCCGAGCAGGGAGCCCCCGCCCGAGCGCTCAGCCCCGCTCGGCGGCAGCGGCTCCGCGCAAAGAACGGGGAATCACCGAGCACGGGGCTCCCAGGGCGGGCAGCGGGGACAGGGACGGGCACCCGGAGCAGCTCAGGAGCTGCCCCACACGGCCGAAGCCCGTCCAAGGGCCCTCTCCCTTAGCCGGTCGGTCCCTTCCCTCTCCCACCTTAGGGAGGAAGGTTTCGGCGTCTCTCGCACAGCGCAGAGGGGCAGAGCCTCCGAGCAGCCCCCAGCCCCCTCCTCGCAGCTGCCGGTACCCAGCTCTCCCCCCCCAGGCCTCTCCCCCACCTCTCCATCAATCCCGGTGGCACAGGCGAGGACTGACAGCTCCGTCACCACCCGCCCTTCGCGTGCCCCCTCTCCTCCCACCACCCAGCTGCCACTGCAGCAAGAAGCAGCTCTGGTTAATCAGTGCTCAAGCCTGTTAATTTGTGTTTTCCAGGCAGAGAGGAGAGGAGGGAGCCGGGACTGCAAATCCCCGTCCGTCGCCCTGCCGCAGGCTGGACCGCGGCGGCGGGAAGGAGGAAGCTGGATTCGAAAGGTTCAGGGCTCCCTGGCCACGGTGGGATGCGTGAGGTGACGCGATGCTCCAGCCCCCCCAGGGGCTTGTTTTGTGCTGGCATCCCTTCCTCTGGCCACGGCCGCAGGCCGGACCCTGAGCAGGACTGTGCACACCCAGCTCAGCCCTGCGGGCCGAAACCAACGGCGCGGCTCTGTCCCTGGGCACGTTTGGGCTCCTGAGGGCTCAGCAAGCACCGTCCCCACGCAGCAGCAGTGAGGAGTCTCCCCCGAGCCCCCACACGTCCCCCCTTGCCCCAGCTGCCAGCACAGCACCCTGACCCCGCGGGGCCGTGGGCACCGCAGCCTCATCAAGGAAACCAGTTAATTATTTCCAGGCACAAAGTGGCCTCCCTCAGCGCCACAGGGCACTCCGACTAGGCCAGCTCACGGGCTGTGCCAGCCCACGGGCACAGCACCACACAGCGGGTCACGGCAGGGGCAGTCCTGCGGCATTTGTTTCTCCCAAGGACCTGCTGTGACTCCTTCACAGGGTCCCCGGGCATCCCAGTCTGGGGGAGCCGGCACAACACCCCAAGATGGGGCTCCCACCGGCTTTGGGGCTGCCTGAACCGGCTGTGGGTGCTCAGAGCAGTGCCCAGGCCGGGGGAAATGAAACACCCACTATGCGTGCCCAGGCGTGAAGGAATGGGGCACTTATGCACGAACTAAGCGGGCACCCATGCCAGAGCCAGAGGGGCACTCATGCAAAAACACACCGGGAGATCATGCGTGGGCTAATTGGGCACTCGTGCATAAATGACGTGGGTGCTTCTAGGTGAACTAATTGGGTGCTCATGCATGAGCTGCCCGGGTGCTGCGGCGAGAGTGCAAGGGCCGCTCACGCACGAAGCAGCTGGGGGCTCCTGCATCCATTTTTTTGGGCATTCCTGAATTCACGGGGATTAGTTTAGCAGTCACACGTCCATTCGCTGGCCACTCCCGCGTGAGCTAATTGGGCACTCATGTGTAAATGGGTGTAATTAGGAGATAACACACTTGTGCACGTACTAATTGGGCACTCAGGTGTGAATGCATCAGGTGCTCATGCATGAATTAATTGGACGCTCAGGCGTGAGCTAATTGCGGCCACGTGCGCCAATTAATTGGGCACTCATGCATCAACAACCAGGGCGCTCATGCACGGAGCAGCAGCGTGCGATCCAGCGGGAATTCGCTGGGCAGCCATGCATAAATGCAGCTGGGTGCTCATACGGAAATTAATTGTGCGCTCATGTGTGTGTTAATTGGGTGCTCATGCGTGAACTAATCGGGCCGATGCAGACGAGCCCGGAGCTCAGCCCCTCACGGGTAAAACAGCCGAGAGCTGCGGGGAGAGCCCCGCACACCCTGCAATTTATGCCAACCACACTCCGCCCCTCGGCCCGGCGAAACGCATTTTTAAGAATTTTCTGAGCGTAAATCTGATACAAACTCCACTCTCAACATCATCACAACGTTAATATTGACCAACTCTCCCTCCCGGCTCGGCAGCGTGTGCCTGCACCCCGGCTGCACTCCGGCCCCTGGACCGCAGAGTCAGCATCAGGGTCGGAACAGCCCCGGTGGAATTCGCCTCTGGTCCCTCAGGGCGACCGCAGCTCGGTACAGCAGGTACCCGGAGCAGGCTTCACACCTGCAAACGCGGACACGGCGAGGTTTGCACAGCGCCAGCCACTCTGCAGAGTGAGTCACCTGGGCTGAACACATCCCAGCCTCTGGGGTCATTCCCAGTTCCTGGCCTTGTCCCTACAAAACACTCAGCCAAGAGCCCGGCAGCAGCTGCAGGTGAGCGCAGTACTGTGGGACTTCATCCAGCCCCCAAACCTGTCTGGTGCAGGATGGGCACCTCCCTGCAGAGAGAGCAAGATGCCCTGTGTGCCGGGGCTGGCTGGGGTCACCTCTGGCAGCCTGGGCTGCCAGGTGGCTTTGTGCAGTTTGGGGGAGTCAGGGGGAAGCTGGAGCATTAGCACGAGATCCATCCCAGTGCACTGTCCCAGTTCCAGCACCAACCCCCAGCACAGAGCCGCACGGTGGTGGAGGGAAGGGGTGAACTCTTGCAGGATCAGTCCTCCCATGGGACTGTCCATCAGCCTATCCTGGGGCTCTCAGAGCTCACTCAGGTCCCTGTTTGATGACTGTAACTTTTAGGACACACCACACGTCAGCACTTCGGAAATTTGGATAGTTTGATCTTGATGATGTGGTCTCATTAAAATTCAGGTTGAATTCCTTAACGATGTTCTAGTCCTGTGATATCTGCCAGCTCTGGGGCCACCACACCACCCCTGGCTGGGCTTTGCTCCAGCTCCCAGGGACACAGGGACAGCTCTGGGGCAGAGGCAGTAAAACACTGTGGCACCTGGGTCACCCCCATGCAAACAGCTGTTGCTGGAATATGACTGATGTCATTTTATTCTGCTCCCAGCTTGCCCCAACCACTGTTCCCCCAGCTCAGCCCCGTGCCCATCCCTGCTCCTGGCCACATCACCCACACACCAGAGTGTCCCTGTGTGGGAGCCCATCCCTGAAACATCCCCAAGGGATTTGGGAGCGGCCCCCAACACAGCCAGGGCTGCCTGTCACAGCAGGACATCCCCATCCCAGCTTTTCCAGCCTGGCTTCTCTGCTCATCACAGACATCACCAGCACCCCAGCAGCTCTGGGAACCTCTGAGACGTTTGAGCTGGAGCCTGACAGAGTTATTGGTGTCATCTGTTACTCTGGGACACGGAGCAATGCCCGCAGCACTGCCAGGGTGTTTGGCACCCTCCTTGCTGGTGGTTGCCATTAGTGGTCTGCCTTGCTCCCAGACTGGATAAACAGGTCCATGAGCAGCTCTCATCTCCCCCGGGGCTGGTACCAACAGGAAAGCCAATATGCAGCTGAAATCCTTTTTAGACTTTATTAAATATTTAAGGGCCCGACATTAGGCTTTGAAAATTTGGTTTAGGGAAAAAGCAGGAGTTGTTCTTTGAAGCAAAGGCAGGAGAGGAAGGGCAGACAGTGCCTTCTTTCAGAAATTAATGAATCAGGCTGAAGCACCCCCCCAGCAGGAGCTGGTGGCTGTGGCAGGTCTATCCCAGGATTGAACCCCAGCTTCCCCAGGGGCCAACACAGCAATGCCTGGAGGAGCAGAGGATTCCCAGTGCTGCTGGGAGCAGGGATGGAGCAGCCCCCCTGCCTGGCCATCCAGGGGCAGCTGTGTCCTGCCCCCTGCTTAAATACATCCCTTGGCCACAGGGATCTCAGTGTGCTCTGGCACTCCAAGGTGCATTCTCCAACCCAAGGAATAATTCCTGCTCTGGGCAGAGGAGAAAACTCCCCTCTAGACCAGCACGGACAGAAGGAAAGCAAGTGCCTCTGGCTCAGCCATCATTTTGTGGAGCCATGGGAAGGTCAGGAGGATGCTCAAGGCAAAGCCTTGCTGGCAGCAGGGCCGCCTCTGTGCCCTCCTGGTCTCTCTTGCAGGGATCGCTGTGCACTGAGGGGTGACACAGAGACCCAGAGCAGCTCCACCAGGTCCAGCCATCGATCAGAAGATGCTGGAGAAAGGTGGATGAAGCACAGGCAGCCCTCCTTGCAGCAGGAGGTGTGGGGAGGGAGCCCTGTGCTGGCAGCACCGGGCTGGGGAACCCATGGCAGTGATGGGGATGGAAGTGGCACAGACCATGCCCAGGGGCTGAGCCCCCCATGGCCACCCCTGCCCAGGGCATGAACCCTGGCTCCCCTTGACATCCAGCTCCCTGGAGGATCCAGGAGAACAAGGAGGGGAAGGAGGAACAAAGTGACCCCACAGATGTCACCCCGATAAGAGAGTGAGCGTGCCCACAGGCTCCTCCCTGAGGCAGCCGCTTCCTTTGATGCCTTCAGAGCTTCTTGTTTCACAACCTTAATTATAGCGGCAGCAGCAAAGGTCAGGAGAGTGGTTAAGCAGATCCATTAACATGTCAGGGGATAAATGAAATGTGATTCTTGTGATGCTGGAGCAGCAGCAGCGAGCGTGGCCGGCGGGGACGGCTGCTCCGCTCTGCCGCAGAGGAAACCCTCAGGGTGCCGGTCACATCTCCCCCTTCCTACCCTGGCACTGCAAGAACCTCCCAGAGACTGCAGGGATTCCTCAAAACTTGCTTCTGAAACCCAAAAACTTGTTTTGCTTGCATCTGCCTATGGAGCCCCAGGCCCCTGTGCGTGTGGGATGCACTGGGAGCAGGTTGGGGTCGCCTTGGAGAAGGAGCTGGAGATGGCTCCAGAGCACCACAGTCCTCCAGAGGCAGCACAGCTGGTCCACACTGACCTTGCAGTGAACCTGCACCACAGCAAACCCCTTCACAGCTCTGGCTTACACGTGGCTGCAGCAAAACCAGGCCCCAGACAAACTCCAGCCCCTGGGCATCCCTCTGGCCCCTCCTGCCCATCATCCTGCCCCAAACCAACCCGGCCTTGAACACTTCCAGGCATGGGGCAGCCACGGCTTCTCTGGGCACCCTGTGCCAGGGCCTCCCCACCCTCACAGGGAAGAATTTCTTTCTGATATCCCATCTAACCCTGCTCTCTGTCAGTTTGAAGCCGTTCCTGCCTGTCCTGTCCCTCCAAGCCCTGTTAAAAGTCACCCACGGTGACAATTTCACCCAGCCTTTGCCACTGAGGGATAACGGGTCCGTGGCCACCCGGCCAGCTCACCCTGCTTTCTGCTGGGTGAGCAACAGGAGGGATTTCAACACAAACCAACCTGGCAGAGATACCCAGTGCCTGGGGCCAAACACTTGAGAGGCTAAAAATAAACCAGCAGCAGTGGGGGAGGTACCAAGGTCCCTCCTCTGCTCCTGCCCACTGCCCCAGCCAGCACATTTCCTCAGCACTGTGGTGGCATGATGGAGCAAAGCCCCAGCTTGGCTCAGCCAGCAAGGAACCAATCCATTTTCCTGGCTGAAAACTGCTGCAATCGTAGAATTTCCTCTCCTTTCCCAGAGAATTCCACCCGCCACCACATACCCCCGTAACTACAAATCAATATGTTTATAGTTTGCTCTTAAACTAATGCCCTTTAATTCCCTGCATTACTGTCGAGCAGTGGAGCCAATTTTGTGGCTTATTGTGAAAGAGCAGAAAACGATGATGCTGGAGTGAGTTTAAATCCACAAAATAGATCACAGTGGGTGGGATGCGGTTCTTGGGAAAAGAGCATCTTCCTCGCACCCACTCTGCAGCCTGGCTGTCATTTTGGCACCCTCACCGTGGCTCCCACACCTTCACCTGAGCCCCACTGTGGCCTCAGGAGCACCAGGACCACCCTCCCCAACCACGCTGACCCCATCCCGGCCCCAGAGCCATGCTGCTGCACCGGCAGAGCTCTGAGCATGCCTGATTGCTCAGCTATTGCAGCCTCAAAAATAACACAGGGCTGGTTCTGGACACGGGCAACAGCCGTGCAAAGGGAACCCCAAAAGCCAATCTTCCCCAAAATGACTGGGAAAAAAGAGCTAAAGGTGCTCTTCTGAAACAAGTGCACATTTCAAAAACTGCTTCATGGTTTTAAGGGTTCCTGGCCTGGGAGTGCTGTTGTGAGTAGGGATGTTCAGAACTGCATTTCTCTCCCAGTTTCTCTCCCCACACCAAGTCATTTCCACCCAGGACATGTTTCATGCACACGTGCCCGTCACACATTTCATTCAGGCCGCAGTCACACCTCAGGACCTTCATAAACCTCCAGCTGAGCAGAACCCTCTGACTGGGGCCCCACAAGGTTCTTAAACACAATCCCAAATCCCATTGTGGCCTTAAGCCGTGAGCACCTGGCCCAAGTTAAGCTCAGGTTTAAATCCCCATGGAAGAGGATATGACCCAGGGAGGATGGTAGTTCCTTCAAGTCTCAGGAGTTACCACACACCACCAACCTGCATCTCTGAGCTATCCCAACGAGGCATCAGGAGGATTAATAAATTATTATTAAGTACTTTTCAATGAAAGGATCTATGAAAGCACAAAGAATTACATAATTTATTATTCAGTATTGTTATCACTCAACATTGACTTCTCCGGCACGCTCCTGTGTGCCACCAGCCTGGTCTCCAAGGAGGGTTAAACAGCCCTGCAGCCTGGCTGTCCCCACCAGCACTATTCCAGCACCTGGCAGACGGG
Source organism: Motacilla alba alba (assembly GCF_015832195.1). NCBI lineage: Eukaryota > Metazoa > Chordata > Aves > Passeriformes > Motacillidae > Motacilla > Motacilla alba. The sequence goes on along the minus strand of NC_052032.1, from coordinate 6,308,201 downwards.
GCAGCTTGGCATTGCCAGGTATTCCTGGGCACTCTGGTGCCCAGAGATACAGAAAGGCACACAGAGATGGGTCCAAACCAACAGGATTTGGGCAGCCGGCACTTCAAAGAAGCCCTTCTGCGCCTTTAGGTGTCCAAGTGCCATTAAAATCTGGCCCCCAGCACTGGAAGTCAGGAGCAGAGTGGGGAGGAGAGCCAAGGGATGAGGTTTCCAAGCTCCTGTCTTTCCATGTCCAGTTCCCAGCAGGGCCTGGGACAGCCTGCTCTGAATGCACACAGGAAAACATTTCTCACAGCTCATGGAGGCCGTTGATGGCTGCCCTGCAGCATCCTCAGCTCAACCTCCCTGTCCACAGCTGCCCTGGCACCTGAGCCTTCCCCTGCTCCCATCGCCTGCTCTTCCCAGGACTGCTGCAGCTGAGGCAAGGCCAGAGAAACACCACAAACAGGAGATGGAGAGCTCAGAGGGGACAAAGCACACAAGAAGCCACCAGGCACTGAAGAGCACTGAAGGGAAGCAGATGTCCTCTGTGTCCCATGGATGAGATAAATTAGCAGAGAAGCCATGTGGGGCAGGGAGGGAGGGTGACATTTCCCTCTGATCCTGCAGAACTGAGAGGGGCCCTTTTGGTATTTGCTTTGTTTTGTGTGGAAATTCATACAAGCAGAAAATGATGCAATGGAAGGAAATCCCAGCGTGGGAGAAGCCCTCACGTTCCACAGCCACGGCTCACGCTGCCACAGGAACCTCCCTGGGACAAATGCAGGTTCCCATCAGTTTGGCTGCTAGAGAGAGACATCTGCCCAGATGTGCTGTAGCAACAGCAGGAACAGCACTTGCTCAGCAATGTGGCAGGACGTGGGACAGGCAGTACAGGCCAGGGATGCTCTCGTGTCTGCCAGAGACGTGCCTCATATCAACACGCTGTGGAAAAAAAAAACCTTTTCCAAGCAGGCCACCAAAAATTCTTGAACAGGCCATGGATTTGTGTGCATGACTGTCCCCTGCTCCAGCTGTTCCACCAGCCACAGCACTGGGGTCTGGATCAGTTCCTCCCACTGTACTCAGCGCAGCCCTGCCCTCCTACCTGCCTCTCCTCTGCCTGGCTTCCCCAAAACACAGAAGGAATTTGGTGTCTTTCCAATCTCCCATGGGCTGAAGATAAACCAGAGGCTCTCAGCCGTGCCTGGGAGGGCTCTGTAAAGTCTTCACCAGACAAGGGAATGCACGCTCGCCTTGACAGCTGCAGAAAAGGGGCAGAGGCGCACAGCAAAAGTAATTAATCCCAGAGACGAGAGGTGGAATGAGCAGAGCTCAACAAACAGACCCTGGAATTAGTGACAGCTCTCCCTGACAGGCGCCACACACCAGCCACATGCTGCTGGGGCACGTTGGGATGCTGCACCAGACTCCAGCCACGCAAAGGCCCACGTGCTGCTGGGTGCTGCTGCCTCACCTGCACAGGTACAGGAGTCTTTAAAAAGAGGCAGTAGAGGTCCAGAGCAGGCAGGCAAAGCTCCAGACAGACTGGAAACGCATCGAGTGAGGGATCAGAGGACCACAGTCTTTCTTGGAAAAGATGCACCCAAAAGAGAGGAGCAGCAAGTTGGGAATGAAGTGATTCAAAAAAGCAATGACCTGCTGGCCTTATCCAGCAAAGAGACATCCCTGTGCTCAAAGATGTTGGTTTCACCAGCGCTCTGTTTGGCTGGCTTTGGCTGCAAGTGAGACACGGGGCACCACTGCCCGTGTGCCCCGTGTCAGCCCCACTGGTGTTGGCACCTTCCTGGGCAGAGGAGCCTCCCCAGGTGCGCAGAAAGCCCAGCACACAGATCACCAGCAGACAGGGCTGTGCTGGGGCTGGCAGCTCCCAGATTCCTCTCCATCAGGAGATCAGGTCGGCACAGTGGCTGCAGGCAAGCGGGGATTGCAGCACAGCACTGCCAGCACCTGGCCCGGTGCGGCTGCACTCGCCGTGGGCGACAGCTGCAGTGAGGACACCAAAACCCAGCTCAGCTCCAGCGGGGGCTGTGCCCACCTGGCACTGCCGCCTTCTCACGGCTCCCTCTCCCCGAGCGCTTTGAGGAAGCCCAGCCGGGGCACCCCAGCCTCTGCTGCCATCACACCCGGCTTGGCACTGCGGGCATGCCCCCCACACCTGCCCTCCTGCTGCCGGCTGTGCCACGGCAGAGAGCAGCCCCGCGTGTAGGGTTGTGCAATGCACCAGTATTGCCTCTTCTCCATATGGGAGAACTTGCTGCATCCTAATCTATTGCCTTTTTGGGTAAGCGCTGCCGTGGGACTGCAGCAATGACAGAGGGGAGAGCTCGCAGGTCTGCCGCACGTTTGGGAAATATCTGCGACCTGCAAGCGGGGAGGCAAACTTGAGACGCCAAAGCCTTTGTTTCCTTTGTGCATCCTTCAGGGAAAAAAATGCTTTTGCTAAAACTGGATGGCTGAGGCACCAGCCACGTTAATTAGATTACGGTGGAGGTCCAGACGGGAAAGCCACTCGTTCAGAAAATCAGGTTATTAAACCGATACTGAGATACTCAGATAAATATCGAACTCGCCGGTGTCGGGCTCTTCTCTCCACTTCAGAGCGCAATAACAAAGGGAACCCCTCCAACTAACGCACCCAAACTTTGGAAGCCACCCAGACGCTCGGCACCCCGCTCCGGGAGCTGCTGCCGGGCTCTGGGGAGGCAGCGCGGGGACCACAATCCCCGCGGCGGGCCCTGGGTACCGGGGGCAGGGCAGCCCGGGGGAAGGATGCTCGGGGCAGGGCCGGGGGGGCGGCGAGGGAGGGCGCGATGCTCCGCTGGGCGCCGCGGGCGGGCAGGATGCGGCCCTGGCCCCGCCGTTCCCGGAGGCTCAGAAATAGGCCACGGAGGATGGTTTTTGTGAGAAAACAGCGCGTTCCCCTGGCTCGCTGCCCCTCTCCGTGGCTCTGCTGCCTCATGGGTTTTTTCCTCCTCCCAGGCCAATCCCTGAATTCCTCCAACAAAGCCCGGCCGAGCCTGCGCCCTCCCCGGGAGCGGCCCCGCAGGAGCCGCCGCCGACCCGGGGGAGCGGCGGGGCCGGGCGGCAGCGCGGATCCCATCACACCCCCGGCATCCCCCCGGCAGCCCCCCGGGCACTCACAGTACGTTTTCCTGGTCAGCTCTTCCACAACTTCAGGCTTCAACTTGCTGTTGGATTTGCCCATGGTGGCGGCAGCGCCTCTGAGCCCGCCGCCTCCCGGCCTCGCTGCGGGGCACGGAGCGGCGGGGCCGCTGCCTCGCTGGGGCTCCCGGCCCGGCTACATCCCGCGGGGGGCGGCGGCGAGGGGGGCGGAGGGGTCTTTGTTGGCGGGGTTCGGCCGCAGAGCCGCGCTGCGGGGCCGCGCTGCGTGTGCGTGTCCGTGTGCGTGTCCGTGTGCGTGTCCGTGTGCGTGTCCGTGTCCGTGTCCGTGTCCGTGTGCGTGTGCGTGTCCCCGGCTCCACGCGCCCTCCCCGCCCTCCGCCGCCGGGCGCGGAGCGGCCGCGGGGGCGCGGAGGGGCGGGGGGGCGGCGCGCCCCGCCCCGCGCTGCGGGAGCGGGATCGGGATGGGGATGGGGATGGGGATGGGGAGGGGGCTCCGGCACGGCCCCGCCGCTCCCAATGGCGGGAGGACCCCGGAGGGAGGGGGATTCCAGAGCGGCCCCGCCGCCGGGATCCCCCCGAGCCGCCCCGCAGGGATCGGCGGAAACGCTCGGAGGGAAATGCCGGGAATCGGGGTCTTGCCGGGGGAGGGGGGTGATGGGCAGCGGGGGGATGAGGAGAAGGGGAGCTGGCGGTGGGAACACAGAGCCTGGAGCAAGGCTGAGCTCGGAGTCTGGGGGTGACCTTGGTGGGACATCAACAGCTCCAGCTGTAGGAGCATTTTCCAAGCCCTGGGTTCCCCAGATGAAGAGGGGTCTGTTCCCCACGTGGAGGAGTCGGATCCATGTGGGTCCCTTTCAACTCTGGATGTTCAGGCTGAGAGCTGGGTTTGTTCAGCCTGGAGAAGAGAAGGCTCTGTGAATACCTTAGAGCCCCTTCCAGTACCTAAAGGGGCTCCAGGAGAGGGACTTTGGACAAGGTCATGAAGGGACAGGAATGGCTTCACACTGACAGGGGGCAGGGTTTAGATTAGGTATCAGGAAGAAATTCTTCTCTCTGGGGGTGGTGAGGCCCTCACACAGGTTTCCCAAGGAAGCTGTGGCTGCCCCATCCCTGGAAGTGTTCAAGGCCAGGATGGATGGGGTTCTGAGCAATCTGGCTTAGTGGAAGGTGTCCCTGCCTGGAAAGAGGGTTGGACTAAATGATCTTTAAGGTCCCTTCCAACCCAAACCCTTCTGTGATTCTACATTCTCTCACACCAGGGCTCCACTGAGCCTTCACTCACTCTCTGCAATGTGTACATAGAGAGAAGTTCAGTCACTTCAAAAGCCCCACAGATTCAACCTACAGCAGGTTTGTGGTGCAGCCAGGAAACCATACAAGTGTTTCAAGCAGCAGCACCTGGCTTTTCCCCACCTCAAACCCAAGCAGGGCTTTGTGCCTCCACAAGAGCTCGGTGTCTGTGTGCAGTCATTAGCTGTACCGATGCACACGATAAATACACTTTTCTTCCTGCCTGTGTTGCAATGAGGGCCTTGCTGGAGCTGCCTGGGCTTGCCTGGACTCCCGTGGTAGCAGCCAAAGAGGGGGAAAAGCTGTGCCTGGATACAGCAAAACCTGTCTGTGGGGCTGTGGAGAGCCCAACACAACACACACGGGGAGTTTGCAGAGGACACAGAGGAGCACAGCTGACACAGCACTGCTCTTTGCACCTTTATTGTTTTTAACCAGCCAAACGTTGCCTGACACTCACTTCTCCAGGGATACATTCCCCAAGTGGATGCTTCTAAAATGCCTCGTCCTCCATTAGCCAGCCTCACACAAATGAGCTCATTAAGGCAGAAGAGGATAAAAACACCATCACCATGTCCCAGCAGCAGCACAGCCTGGGGGATGAGCTGGAGGGATGGCACTGAGCACAGGGGATTGGCAGCACGTGGCAGTCGGAGCTCTGTGAGGCCGTGTCTCCCCTCCAGCATCCCTCCCAGTTGCTTCCAGCATTTGCATGGCTTTCAGGGACAAAGGCCTGCCTGCGACTCCAACAGGCCTCAGCAGATTCCTGTCTAGTCCCCAAATGTGCTGCAAAAACATCCTGTGTAGCCCCTTCTTTGCTGCCCATCAGCAAAACTCCAATTTTTGCAGTATTTCCCTTCATCTGTGCTCCCTGGGCTGTAACCACACCGCAGCAGGGGCGTCCTTTTGTGTGCAGAGCATGACCTGCCAGTGCCCGGCTGGGGGTCCAGCGAGGTCCCAAACCTTCCCTGCACGGCACAGGCTCTGCTGCTGCAGAACTGATGTTGAAAGGATTTAATTCTATTTAAAACTCTACCCTGCCTCCATCACGCGAAATGCTGAGGAGAGAACTCAAATCACAGACGAGAGGAGAAAAGTAATCGGAAACTATGCAAGCCAGTCACTTTCACTTCCCAATTATTAACTTTAACCCTATTACTGTTTAAATAACAACCCTAGTGACATTTTCTAGAATGAAGTGACATTTCTACAGGCAGAGAAACACAGCCCAAGCCCGGAAAAACTCCTGGGGCCGACAGGATTGAAATCTGAACAGAGAGTGGGACACAAAATAATCGCGCTCGGCTGAATGTGGTCAGTGTGCCCGGGAAGGAGCTGGGTTGTTTGCTCAGAGGAAAATCCACTGCAGGCCAGTCCTTGAGAGCAGTTTTGCGTTATAAACCCCCTGGCTTTCTCTTCCAAGACAGATCTCAGGCATTGCTCACATCTCCCACCACCAGCAACTGCAGGACAAGCTCAGAGCCAGCCCTGACCCGGGCTGGCTGTTTGATTAAGCAGCGTGTGCTCGCAGGGCTTCCGCTGTCTGATCCACACGCTGCAGCCATGGAAATGAGCATTCCCTGGGCAATATTTGCTGTTGCTGCCGTGGTCAGAGCAGGTTCCTGCTCCAAGGGAAGCTGTTACCCCTCCTGCCGTGCCAGCACCGGAGGCTGGGATGGATCCAATGCTGCACGTTCTGACTGTAAAAGCTGGGAGCTGTGTGGGCTGCACAGCCGCGTGTGTGTCTGCAGAAAGCTTTTCCTTCCTCGGGTATCTACTTGGAAGCGTTTAATAAAACCCAGGAGTTCTTTTTGCCCAGGACGCAGCAAGTCTGTCAGGCTCAGCCACGCAGCCGTTTGTTCCACGTGGGCTCACCAGGCTGTGCACATTTAATCAGCAGCCTCAGACGCCATCACGGGGGCTTTCCCCAACGCATCCTTCCTGATTTAATTGCCAGGATTGCAGCTGCCTCGTGGGAATGGCACTGCATGCAAGCGGCGAGGTGCAGACTGTCCTGATCTCGTGTGCTTCATCACAGATGGTCTTTTCTTTCCCCCTTCATCCTCCTGACCGATGTGCTCAGACCTAAAGAATCATTGGTGTCACACAGGCCAAGCACAGCACGCACTGAATCCCACCTTGGCGCGGCGGGAGCTGTTTGTGGGGTGGGAAGCTGGGCAAGGGGTAGTATCCAGTATGGCACGCTTGCACTCTTAGACAGGCTTTGACGCAGGAGCTGGCCCAGGAAAGGGAGAAGAGAGGCAGGGGATGGACCCCGGTTAGCCCATCCCATCCCCTTCCTCGCTCCTCCCCTTCCCAGGGCTGGACGAGGCGCCTCACGGGGTCCGCTTAGGCTTCAGGCTTCTCCAAACCGCCTTTTCCTACCGCATCACGAAACCCACACACCCACCCACCCACCCATCCGTCACAGCTGTCTTTGTGGCCAGTGTCACCCCCAGTCCTGGCAGCTTGTGAACATCCCCCTTCCACATCCACCCACCCAAAAACAGATCGAGAAGATGCTCCAAAACCAACAGACCACATGAGCGAGGCATCTGTGGCTGGAGACACCAGCCTGGCAGTGAACTCACGGCACGGAGCACACACAGCCTGTAGTTCGTGCTTATTTTGTGGAAAAGCCAAGTTTTGCTCAGAGTTTTCTTGTGCCAAAGCAGGAGTGGGTCAGCAGGGGAGTGGTGAAGCATCAGAGCCTGGAATAGGGAAGGAACATACACACAGAGGAGATTAATTATATCAACTACAAAAATAGTTGCTATTTTAAGGTTAATGCTTGAGTGATGTGACTCAGTCAGAAAAAGAGCCAAAGGAATTATTGGCATCAGTGCTGGCTGCTCCCCCAGACAAGCCACGGTCACCGCTGGCACAGAGAGCCACCAAAATAGCTGCTTTTCCAGAGGGTTTGAACAAAAAAATGCCATTCGAGTGACTTCAACATCCTGGTGCAACAACCACAAGCACAGGAATGCATCAGCTCGTCCCGGGGACACCCTCGGCTTCCCAGGCATCACCCGCATCTCGGATTACAACCATTTTACATGCGGATGATCTCAAGGCTGTGAGCAGCGTTCCACGGGACTCCACAGCTTCCAGCTCACCAACCAGGGTGTTCCTGAAGCTGTTTTGTGCTTGACAAGATGCGAGTGAGCTGCTCTTGCTTCGCCCCTGGTATCCCTGCAGGTCACAGCAAGCACCCAGTGCTGGCATTTACCAACTGCTTTGATAGCTGGGCTATATATGACTAAATAAGAAAGCCCTCAAAAATCAAGATTTATAACCCCAAATGCTCCAAGATTCAGACTGCAGCATCTAATGGCTATCACTGCCATAAATTAATTCTATCACACAGCATTTTAATGCCAATACATCACATGGCTGCAGAGAAACGCAACAGACACAAAACACTTCAGGTTTTTGGGGAAAGTGGCAGCAGGAATGGTGCCCTGCAGGCTCTTTCCCCAGGAAATGGAAGTGTGGATATTGAAATGATGGCCAAATGCAGCGGAAGGTCTGGAAATCAAACTGTGCCAGGGCTGCACGTACAGCTGTCGCTCGAGTCTGACACGCAGCCGGCACACTCAGCGTTACAATTTGCTACGCTATTAATTTCTCTGTTAAATTCTAGTTTATTTTTTAAAGCCTGTATTCTCTTTACAGCCTCTGGGGCTGTAATTGTTATGCTAATGCAGGAACCCGGGAAGGGTGGCTGTGGTGAACTCATCAGCTGTTCTCCCGTTGCCTGCAGTTCGCAGGCAGCCCTGGGCTGAGACAAAGCCAAGCAGGAGGAGGTTTTGTGGATCTTCCTTCGATCTTCCTTCGTGGCACATCACAAATCCCGGCTGGCAAGTGGGAAATCACCCTTGTTCTGCTCCTGCCGTCCTCGTCCTGCAGAGCTCAGCCCAGCCACCTTGAGCCAAGGCTTGATTCCAGACAGACTGAAAATAAAAGGCTCCTTGTAAGGACAACCGAGGAGCGCTGTGCACTTTGTCTGGGTGAGATAAGATCGCAGTCACAGTAGCATTTTGCAGCAAAGACTCCCGGCAGCATCCAGCGGCACCCTCAGGGCTGGAAAAGGGGTTGGAGAAGCTGTTCTCCACATTGCTCTCCACCCACTGCAGGTGACTTGAGCACTGCTCACCAGGGCTGCTGCCAAGCTTCGGCAGGGGGTTTCAATAACAAACCCCACATCTGTGACAGAAGCGTCCTTAAATCTGAAAGAGATTTGGAGCAGAACAGAGCTTTTGAAAATTATACATATTTATAAGAACCTTCAAAATAAAGGGAAGTCACGTGGCTTCCAGCTCTTCTGTGATCCTGCCCAGATGTTTGCTCGGAAGGCAGCTCAGTGTCTGTTCAGTGCTGAGCTCTGAGCCTGCAGAGGGCACAGGGGATGTGTGGTGGTGGGCTTCACAGCACAAACCAGACAGAAATCAGCCTCTTGATTACTCATGAAGCCTACATTGGCTCATCAGCCCCTTGGTGCCCAGGGTCTGTCTGCTGAGGACATCTGGAGGCTGGGGCAGCTGGTGCTGACCTGCTCTGGTTTTAACACAAGGCTCTTGAGCAAGCTTTGTAAGCAAACTGTGCAGTCAGCAGTGATGTCTGCCCACCCAAATCCTACCCTGCAATCGTTAAAACCAAACCAAACCAAACCAAACCAAACCAAACCAAACCACAACAATCCCCCAAAACATTCAAACATACAAAAAAAAAATCAATCTGATCGACTTGTACCTATTCTTCAAATTTTGTTGCTGTTTAAGAGTTTGAATTGTTGCCTCCCATAAGGCTGCTCTGATTCATGGCAACACTCAGGCATTGTGTGCTTGGTAAATCCCAGCAGATATTTCCACTCAGATTTTGCAGCAACAGTTAAAACCCTGACTGACTCAGAATATAGATTAGGGCACACACCAACCAGCTTCATTTCAACGTGTTCCTCCTATGGAGCAGCTCACTCAAGGCATCTGTGAGGTTTAACAGTAAAACTAAAACGACCCCCCAAACCAGGAATTATGCATGCAATATATTTCCCACTGAGATAAGCAAATGGAAATTGGCTGAGCCAGGCATTTCATCCAGCTCACAGCTGACAAGGGGTCATTCCCTGCAGTGTATTTAGCAATGATTTGTCCAGCCTAGTGTTGATTATCTAAAACAACACAGAACTGCCTCCATTTCTCCAGGGAGATTGTTTGCAGCCAAGCTCATTGGCAAAAGGCTTCTCCTAACATCTTGTTTTCCTCAGCCTTCAGCCACACCAATTCCAAACCCATTTCTGTGGGTTACCCCCATGCAGCCATTTTGTACTGAGCTACATCTTGGCTTTCTTTAATCATCACTTAGTCAGACTTACAGCTTTAATTCTTGTAATCTTCTGCCATTGCCCAATTCTTTCCTCTCAGTCACAGCAGCTGTTCTTTTGTAGCCCCTCCAATTTGGCTACTGCCTCCTGGTATAGATCTAGCCCAACATGAACAAGTTTGGCTTCTCCCAGGAGAGGCAGATCAATACCTTCACAGCTGTGCTGGGTGGAGGATTCCTTCCAGCTTCACAGAGCTCCTGCAGAACAAAGATCCTGAGCAGTTCAGGGAAGAAGCAGCTGGAGCACTGACAGGGACTCTTCCACACCTGCAGGTAAGCAGTGGGTGCAATCTCAGGGAGAAGCTGGTGATGGGATACTGGGGGATATTGTGCCCCTTTACCCAAATGACTCAGGACTGAAGGCATGTAGAAGATCTGCACCCCAGAGCAATGTCCTCAGGGACTAAAATCTCCTAAACTTATTGCTACACGTTCAGGTAACCCATGTTCTAACTGCTCCTTTCATCAAGGATGCTCTTGCCAAGCTCAGCACAATCATCCCAAGAGGGAGCAGTAAAGGGAATTTCACACTGCCCCTTCCATTTCAATCCTCACCTATTCCACCTGCCACCCCTGTAACAACCTCACCTCACATGCCTTATTTGTTTTTTTTCAGGAATACAAGAGCCATCTCGGGTATTGTGTCTCAGCCACCCCACAGAAAATATCCCACAGGGGAGAAGAGCCACAACAAAGCAGTGTCACCCCCAGTTACCATTTTCCATGGATGAGAGGGGAGAAAAGGAAGGGATGATGTGCACTTTTTACTAAAGACAGAAGAAAGCCCTTGTCTCCTTACCAAGGGCCCCAATATCAGGATCAGCTGTGCCAATAACAAGCTGTGTTATTACCTCTGCTGTACAAAGCAATTTGGTTTTTATTGACCACTCACTATACAGGGCACTACAACACTCTCCCCTCATTAGAGCCTGTCAGTCAGAAGGCAAAAGAAGGCAAAAGCAGATTTAAGGAGAAGGCAGCTCTTTGCAGTCATGAAGATAACCTTGCTCGAGCAAAAGCATTGACAGCAGGCAGGCAGGACTGCAATGAGGAGCTGCAAATGATCAGGCAGCTGGGAATGGCAGACAATGGAAGAAAAACCTTGGTGCAGGTAGAACAATTTACCTCCCCTGTACAGGAAAACACCTACAAAATTACATCCAAACGCAGAACAGCGAGGAAAGTTTTGTTAGCTGTGGTTTTGTTTCTTCTGCTCCCTCTGTAAGTCTGCCAGATGACCTTTGCTTGCAATAGACTTCAAATACTGGGAGCTCTTCTTTGTGTCTCCTTGGAGAAAATGGTCAGGAATCAATATTTCCACTGATCATTTCATTTGGTCTCCTTCTCAAGTGAGTGTTCCCACAATTCAATCCCACCTCAGCCACTCCACCTTTAACATTTCACCTTTCCTTACTGGCTGAGTGCAGGCAACTCTGGGTTTGAGTCTCAGCTGCTGTGAGGGAATGCCAAGGGGGAATGTTTTAAGGCCAAACACATAACAGACAGAATATGCAGAGGATGTTCCGTTTGGAGAAAACTGCATTCAAGAGATTTAGGCCACTCCAGTGCAACAACCAGCAACCACCTGCATCAGGAAAGTTTGTTCTAACCTAAAGTAAGGTACAGTAAGGAAATCCAAATTCCAAGTACTTTTTATAATTTAGCTCCCTGGGAAAACACCACCCACCCAGAGGCTTGAGGCAATGCAGAACTGGCTGCTTGGGAGGTGCAGGGTGGAGAAGAGAGGCTATTTCTGGCATTACCCCTCAGTGGTAGGATGAGAACCACAGGCTGAACTGTAAGAAACATCTTGAAGCCTGGAATTTCGTGCTGAAGGACATATGCTTTTGAGGGATGGGGGATTATCAGGAAGAACACTTCACAGGAATGCTGTGCCCTCCTCATCCCTGCCAACCCAACCCGTTTGCAGAATTGAAACGCAAGGTTAGATCCCAGCACCTCAGGAAGAGCACAACTACAGATGTCCCAAATCACCATCAGTCTAACTTCAAATAGATCAAGGACTTGCCCCTCTGAGATAGCGTGGCCAGAATTACTTTAAAAGTAACCTTCTATCCTTAATTTGTATCTGGACACCAAGGTTCAGAGCATCAGCTCCTCGTCTGCCCTCGCTGGCAAGCTGACAGCAGAGAACACACAGACCACAGGGCTGGGGAGCAGCAACAAGCCCAGATGATCCCGAATTCCTGCCTGCCTGAGACTGCAGGAGACACAGGGCTGGGAGAAACAATTTTGTTCAAGACCCAGTCCACAAACACTGCCTAAGTTCAGCTTACAAACCTAAAAGAGCAGCTGGGCACATACAAGCACAGCTCCAGCACCTGGAGCTCAAGAAAAGGCACCTCAGTGAACCTCGCTGGGTCACTGACAGGAAAACTTTTCCCTTCAACAGAAGTTTCCCACCAGAGTTTTGTGATTTGGCCCTGAATCCATGACGCAGATGTTGATGGCTGGAAACAGAAGCTGAGCAGAGGAAAATGCAGACTTTGGGAACAATGGGTCAGCTTGGCTGCTTGGGAGTTCAGAAGGAGAAAATGAGATGCATTAAAAACTTCTTTCTGGTCAATCTTTATTTTACACATTTGCATCACAGCAGGGAAACCAAGTTACACAGACTGTCCTGACTTGTCTCTACCTTGCTTCTCTTCAAACGCTGTTTGCTGTTCTTTTAATAAAGTTTAAAAAAATACTGAAAAAAATTCATTTTTACATCTGAACAGGAACTGAAGAATAGGATATTTACAGGTCACCAAAACCCCAGGAACTGGACCTTGCTGTACACAGAAAAGTCTTTTTTAGTTCTTCTGGAGGTAATTTACTGAATGAATTCAAAGCTACATTGTACAAGGTGCCCTAAAGCTGCTTAATGACACAAGAGGATTTAGAATTAATTATTAATAGTTTCTAAAGGGCAAGGGAAGCTATTTAGACCCATACTCTGTTTTGACAGAGCAGGTACCAGCTCCACTGGCTGCAGGATGAAGTGCTTCCGATGATGTCGAGGTCGGACTCTACTTTAGTACACAGAGAGCAGAACACTGAGTGAAATCCCACAGGGAAATATTTATTTAGAATTGTCCTTTCTAGAGGATTGCTGCAGTCAAAACATAAATGGGTTCTTGAGCCAGTCAGCCTAAAAGGAGTGACTCTATTCTCAGCCACTTTCTTCCTACACCACTCAACACCCGAGTATTGATATTTTCCTACATCCTGTTCCAGCCACTTGGGAGCACAGATCATGTGCAGCTCTCACTGGATCACTGCTATATCCAGGCAAGACACTACAAAGGGAAATGCACAGCTTCCCAGTATTGCCAAGGAAAAGTGATTAATCAGCCCAAAAGTATTGTATCCAGCAGCTACAAAAAAAAAAGAAGCCAAATTAATTCAATTTAGAACAACGTTTTACAGCATATCAGCCCCAGGGAACACAAAGAAACATTGGTCAAGTGTCTCTAGGCAGCACCACCTCAGCTTTCATGAAACATTGAGGCTACTGACACCACACACAAGGTCACAGTTTCAGTGTGAGTCCCACTATGTTCAAACCTCACTGCACCTCCCACTCCTGCAGACCACAGCTCCTCACTCTTGGTACACAAGTGAAAAATGGGGATGTGCTCTATAAGTGAAGCAGAGATCACAACAGAGGAGCTATAAAACATCTTCTTTAAAGTGACAGCAATCTGTTAGCTAGCATGACAGGTCAAATTGAAGGAGACAAACCAAGTAGGCTAAAGGAAGAAAGATTTCCTTCCCTCTCCTTAATGGCTAAAGAACTCCAGTTCCCAGAGCTCAATAGAGCCTACAATACCCAGTATTTGCTTCAAATTGGGCAGTTTTCAAACTAACAACAAAATCACCTCCCTTCTCATCAATTTGATTGTCAGTGGCTCAACTGCTTTTGTCTAAGAGGAACACAAAGTAAGGAAAAAAGACTTAACACAAAAATCTTCTACAGGACTTGCACCAGATGTGCACGCTGGAGTGATCAGAACTTGGCCTTTCATGGCCAGAAGGAATGCTACAGTGCTCAAGGACACATGGTGGATGCACACTCATGCCAGAGAGAGTCCACTCAGCTTAGAAAAAATACATCTTCCACATTACGAGCTCCAGACAAAATGCTGCAATGCAGCAAATTTTTACAACATGCTCTCCCAGGGCATGCCAGCATGGCAATGCAGGAGCAGGGCACTGAGCTGGAGGGAAACACTGAACAATGCACTGCACACATCACAACACGCCCAGTTAGACGGCAACATGAAAGAGCATCTGAACAGGACAGCATGTGGCTTCTTCAACTCCAACTGCTCCACTCGGAGCAGGCAGCAGCACCGTTCCACATGACCCCATTATGTCTTGCTTTCTTTTAGTATGTCTCTTGATGAACCATCAAGGAAAACATTTTCCAGCCCGAAGAATGCAAGAGGCTGGCAGATGCACTGCAAGGAGGCTTCCTCTGGAAGACAGCCTGCTGAGCAGCCACGGCAGGAAGGAGTGCAGCAGTGCCATGTGCATGTCAGCATCCACAGGGATTTACTGGGGCATAACCTGCATTACAAGTGAAGACTGAGCCAATCTCATTTTTGTCTGCAGAGGGGACCGAGCGCTCGGCTGCAGCAGCATATGGGAAAGCATTCAAACTGTTTATTACCATTGCAGCAGACCTGCTGTTCCAGGACTCCTGTCACTGCTGCTGGGTACTGCTGGTGATTGCTCCAGCTCCTCACTTCAGTAAAAGCAGCGACAGGGAAGCAAAGCTGCACACTCCTAAACGATCTGTAATCCGCAACAGCTCCTCTCTTCCCTCCCTGTGAGAGGCAGAGCTTCCTACCAGGTAAGCAGCCATCGTGAAAGGCAAGCACTGATTATCCTGCCCGGGGAGCTCCAAGTGCTGCACTCCACTAGCCCTGGAGTCGTGCAGTGCCACTGATGCAGCTGTGGGTTTGCCTGGGAAGGAGGGGAGGGAGTAGTCCTGTCTTTGATGCTTTGCAGTGCAGCACTTGCTGTGCTGGAGAGAAGCACAACTGCAGCCATCCCCTCCACTCTGCAACTTCCCAGCTGCCACCTATCCATCACATCCATCAAGACAGACTTTCGGTCCTGGTCCAAGGAATTGCACCAGAGAAAATTCATTTTGGAAATGGCCACAATAAGAATCTTTTGGGTTTTGACTTGTCCGTGACTGATTTTCCTTCCTAATGCTCAGGTCTGACCATTTCCTGCTGCTTGGTATCCTGTGTAGAACACCAGAAGCTGACTCTGGAGCTGACTGCTGAAGCTCAGGGCTGAACTTGGAAAAAGCTCTTGTAAAAAAAATGGACTTCCAGAACACTGCTGTGGCTTTTCATGCCAAGACAAAAAGAAATGACCCATTTTTTGGCCTTTGACTGGTGAGCCAGGAACTTGGCAGATAAACCCACACCATATGCAACTTTAGAAAAAAAGTGCATATTAAAAAAAAAAAAAAGAAACCTGAGACTAAGGTAACAGCACTTGCCAAATTGTCAGGTCCACTGATGCTGAGGTATGGAATAAGCAGCTGTTTGGAAGCAGCTCAGCATTCCCTGGGATCACAGCACAGCCCTGGTGGTTCTGGGTGAAATGCCACACCTCTGACAATTTCACATCTCATTCACAAAAGGATTAACAGGCTCTAGAATAGCATTGCCCAGATGCACTTTGTTCCTGACAGCACAACCTTATCCCTTACATACCTCAGTGCCAACACACTTCAAGTCTTCAGTGGGCTTCTCTGAACAAACTTTACAGCCTGTCTGAGCAGCCCTTTGGATGCAGGGAGTGACAAGGGACAGAGTAACTACAGAGGATGAGTTTTCCTGGTATTGCATTTAAATGTAAGAGCTGGGACTGCTTGTGTTTGTTTCTGGTCCAATTTCTCACACTTCAGGTTAAATATGTAGATTTCTTCCTCCAGAAGGCCCAAAAGTCACCAAACAGCCTTTTTATGGTACAGGATCTCTCCTCACTAAAACTGTCTCACTGCAAGGCAATGACAGCAAAGCAGAATCACTGCTGTGACTGCTGTGAAGTTACAGCTGAGGAGGAAATCAGAAGAGGATTCTGCAGCCAGAGACAAATGCTCTTCTTCTTGTGCTTTATGTGAAGAGAAAGCAGTTCCAGGTATCAAACCAGGTAGATTTGTTTCTACCACCTCCACGGGGCATAGAGCCAACACCTGGGAAAAGAAGTGGCAATGGGGGCAAGGGATGCTGCTCCTCAAACAGCAAGGCTTGCTACAGACAGCTCACCAAGAGCTCCACAACCCCTGCTCAGGAGTGAGGAAGTGGTTCAAGATTCTGGAGGAAATCCTCCTTCTCAGCTTGAATAAAATAAATTTTAGGTTAACAGTCCTTTAATCAGGTGTGGCCAGAAATGTAGTCCTTCCAAAAAACCAATTCCTGAACGAGTCTGTAAGCGATGCTGGCACATCCAGAGCTCTGCTGATGCCTCTCCCTGACAGAAGCATTTGGCTCCACAGCACCACATGTCAATGTCTCTGCATGAATATTAAGGCTTCAGTGGGTCAGTGACTTACAGCTGATTTATTTTTGTTAAAGCTAATCCTCATTCCACCAGTGAGCCACTTCCATCCTCCCCCAAATGAGCACCCATTTTCACTACTACAGCTCTGGACACCAACTGCCCTACTGACAACCCCAGGGACTGCAGAGAAAAACATATGTGGCATTTTGGAGTGTGTCTGTAAAGACTCCACTGCAAGTCTGCAGCTAACAGTCAAGGATTCCATATTCCCCTGCATCAAGGTTCTGGTCATAATCTTCTCCTCTCCTGACCAAAAGAAAAAAAAAAAAAAAAAAAAAAAGACTGGGAGTTACAGTTGCCTGGTTTTGGTGGCAATACTACTTTGAGCAGTTCAGCTCCCCTCAAACAGCAGTGTTATTAATCCTACACAGCCAGAGAGGTACAAGTAGCCATCCAGAGAGGCCCAGTAACTCAGGGTAACTGTGAACCAGAGATTTATGCTGCAGTAAAATGGCTAGACAGATTTCCACTGGAGAGTCTGGTACTGTTTATACTGTGCCAGAAAGGAGTGACTTTTGAAATACCTTGAAAATATTTTATGAAGCAAACCAATGTGCTCTGGGTCACAGCCTGAAAGTAAACATTTAGGCAGACCCCTAAAAAGCAAGCATCAGTCTTACACCTCTTGTGTACTTCTTGTCAGGTGGGGGTGAGCCAAGAGCAACTCCATGGACAGTGGACAATGTACATAAATAATTATTGCACTATGGGTTTTAATGGAGTGCTTTAATGGAGAATAGTCACTCATTTCCTGTATAGCAACACATCTGAAAACCTGACACATTCAGGTGGACACCTGCAGGGATAAGACAAGAAGATACTTATCACCTTTCACACTTGCATGAGCAGTGGCAGAAGTCATCTGATCCAATACCCGTTCAGTCTCTCAAATAACTGCAGTTGTTCCTATCCATTTGTTTTGCAATGTTCCATCCAAGCCAAAAGGAGTTTATAAAAAGAAAAAAAAAATACTTACATGTCTTTATCTTCTTTTCCCACCTTCTGACAGGCTTTGCAAGTCCCAGCATTCATGTTACAAAGCAAGTGTGTGTGTGTGTGTATATATATGAGCATTATATAAAATATATTCTTTACATACACACTGAAGACCCCTCTTCACATTAGTATTACACATTCTGAGGAACACAACAATTCAGAATAAAGAACCGATCCAGAAAGGGGGGAAAAAAAGCTACCCAAAATCCCTAGGAAAGCTTCACGCTCCTTGCCGGTACCAGGAGATCCCATTTTCTTATGATCAAAGGAATAGTTATATTTCTGCACTGCTTTGCTCTCCCTAGACACACCCCACTCTGCAGTTTCAGTGGTGGGGAGTGCAAGTTGCTCCCTTTCCACTGAGAGTAATATTAATAAATTAAAAAAGTTTCTCTGAAAGTGCTGCCTTAGTCCAGTCCATCATGCTGTGTTTTCCCATTCGCCCTGAGGCTCTGCTGAACCATTCACCACCTTCTTGACTTTCTTCATGCCCTCCATTACTCCTGAAGTGGTCACCCTAGAAGAGAAGGGAGAAGCATCAGACCTTGAACTGTAAAATCCATTTCAGCAACAGCTCACACCTATCAAACAACACTTCTCACAGTGCTTTACCCACACTGAGCAGTTCCCATGTTTGATCTCTTGCACCACCCTGACACAGCACAGATGGGAGTTGGAAGCACAGCCACTGTCCTTGAGCACCTCAAGGCCCTTCCCATCTATCACTAAACTAAAGCAGCAAGTAATATTGGCTCATACTTCAGAAAAAAAAAAGCTATCGGGGGTTAAAACAGTTAAACCAGGTGTTTATTTGCTAAATTTGAGCAGTTCACTTAAAACCTCCCATTTACTGTGCAGCTGACCACCTTTACTTCTGTGACTTTCTTCTGCATTTTAATAGGTACAACATATTACACAGACACACAGTGGACAGTGCCCCAGATGAACCTCATTAGCTTAATGCACACCAGCTCCTCCTAATAGCAAAACGAGCAGCAACAAAACAGAAAGGAGAAGTTATCCTCTTATACCATCCAAGTCTGGATTTGTCATGGCAATCTGACCATTGAACTACAAAGCCTCACAATACCACTCAAGACGAGGCAGACTGAACTGTTTATCCAGGCAGAACAGCTCCATTCCTCTTGGAGCTGCCTTGGCTCTCCAACAGCTCTTCAGCCCAGCAGCTTTTCTCTGCTGCTACACCAAACAGGCAATTTGGATGCACAACACATTTCCTTTATTCTTTTGCACAGTGTGATTCTCATTCCACACAGGTATTTTTTTTCCCCACAAACATGCTACAAAGGTTATTTTGGATGCTGAAGGTAAGAGTGCCAATAGCTCAATGCATTCCCAAGGGATGCCTGGCAGCATACACAGACCTGTCCTGTTCAAAGCTGCCCCTGATGGTCTGTGAGCACCTTCACCTGCTGTTTACCATGTCAGAGTGCTGTATTTGATCAGAGCTGCTAACAACACCTCCACAGCATCACCCCAAGAGGAGAAGTCACCTTCAGATCACATTCCTCTTCCCTTAGCTCCACGTTACATCCCAGCTTCTGTTCATGTACTGTAAAAATAATTTAGCCTGCTGTGTTCAGTGACATGCCAGCAGTGGCCACAGTGGGATCATCACTGGTTCTCACTTCAGAGTGGCCCTAGATGAGCTTGGCCTTAGTAGGAAATGGTCACAAGAGTACAAATCAAGTAACTTTTTTCCCTACTAAAGTAAAAAAGGCAAGTACATAGAAAAGTAAGCAGGCTGCTTAAAGGAGAAAGATGGAATTACTAAACAATAAACATTTCTTAGAAGAGATCAAACTAATCAGTACAGAGGCATGCAGATCTTTTAAGTTCCCCCTGTTGCCAAAGGTTTCCCACAGCCAGATAGGAAAAAAATCTGGAGAAACATAAGCTAGACAAAACCAAAGTAGATGGATAACTAATTGGAAAAGTATGCATTGAAATTTACTTAATGGTTTCCTGTCAAAAATGTAAGAACACTGAGTGTGGTTCCAGAGAGGCCTGTCCCGGGTTCACTTCTACTCAGTATTTTCAGTAATTGCCTGGGTAATGGAATAGAGAACTTGCTTATTAAATCTGCACAAGACACTAACAGTTACATACTGGAGAACAAGACTAGAATGCAGAAAGATTCTGGCAAATTGAAGTAATAGTCTGAAAAGTATAGGAGGATGCAGCAAGACAGCTACCAAGTTTACTCTTCAGAAATAATCAACTTCATAATTACAGAATGAGGAGCTAAGTATCCATTCCTCAGGGAGGAGCTGAAGATTGCCATGAACTACAAAGCAGAAATGAGCACCTCACACAGCAATGCAGCAGCAGAGACACTGCGATATAGAAAGAGGTTTTTCACATGTGTGACACCAAAGCAGTCCCAACACTTGACTCACAGCTGGGCAGATCCCACCTGGCACACAGCCTAGATCCCAGCACTGCACCCTAATGCCATCAGAGAGCCCCTGCACACCAAGGTGGGGACAGAAGTAATGCAAGGTTACAGCTGGGAGGGAACGATGCACTTCCCGTGTTTATGGGACAGTTACACACTGAAAGTGCAGGCAGGCCAAGTCACATCCTGTACTACCAGAGAGGCCATTTACTGTCCTCCCTCAGTAACAGCAAATAGGTGGAAGAGACTGCTGTGTGGATTCTCCAAGAGTGAAGGTTAAATCCCATCTGAAGGGATTGTTCTTGTCTCATGACAAGTGCATGAAGTAGCTCAAGTCCCTCCTTTTCTCAGATTGTTCAGGTACAACAAGCAATTCCTCTCACTCCTAAAATCAGTCCAGTCATCACATGTTAGTGCCCAATAAAATAAGGGTAGCAGCTCTAAGTCCAAGCACACTGAAATCCTCATTGCCCTCAGCACTTCAGCTCTGACCAGCAATACAGCAGGGAAATGTTCCTCACCTGCAGTCTGCTGAACTGCATTTCCAGCCCACAAATCAGCAGCAGTTAAAATGCAACAAATCCTTCTCACTGAACCATCCCTCTCCAGAGAGCATTTCTGTGCCTGCCAGAGGGATATCTGTCACAAATGAGGCAGAGAAGGAGTTCCCCAAGCACTCCATCACACAGTGGTACGTGCTGCAGAGATTTCACAGGGTTTATTTTTCTCCTGCACTGTATCCAAGGTATCATGGAATGGCTAAACATTGAGAAGTACCTCCAGCTCTCCACAGTGCTGAATTTCAATGTCTTTTCTCCTATTTATTTGTTTTATAGTCCAAGAAGAAACACTGCAATACTGGTAGCAGGCAGCCCTTGCAAGCTATTGCAAACTGGAGTGAAAACTGATCAGCCATAGAGCAAAAAAGCTGATCTCTGCAAGCAAAAGATGTGTTAGGTGAAGAAAATCACTGCAATGGAGAGCACCATGAATCAGTCTGCCATGAAGCACAACCTGAGAGAAAGCAGAGAAAAACAACCAAGCAAGTCATCAAATCTCAGCACAGAAAAAGCTGACTCGTGACAGAGAGAAACTCCAGATCCCAAGGCATAAGCAAAGATCAGTGTTACCACAACAGTTCCCTGTGTTGAGGCTGTTTTGGGTGTTAAGGAGAAGCAAAGTCTCCACGCACTGAGTAAGATGGATTTACCAACTTGAGAACAAAACCATTAATGGTTTCTTCTCCTGCAGTCTCTCCTCCAGTGGAAATATCTTAACCTTCCCTGAATGCATGAACATCATTCTCAACCAAGACCCATTAAAGAGCATTTCCATATCCAGCATCTAAAGCCAGCTTACCAAGCTAATGAAATCAAAAAAAACCAACCAAAACAACAAAAAATTCTTCCTTTCCCCTTCCTCACCCCCACCTCATCCTCTGTACTGTTCATACTTTTGTGTTCATGCCCCAGAAATGGCATTAGGACTGGAAGCCTGACAGCTCTTTCTGCCAAGTGTGGCTGCACCTTTTCAAGCAGGGGACTTTAATCTAACAAACTGTCAGCGACGAGCCCACGTACTGACAGAGCTCAAGAGGCTGCCCAGCACAGAATACACAGAAAGCCACTTTGCTGATGATGAATGGCTATTGAACCTGCTTGAAAAAGGACAGACAGGTCCTTAGCTCAGCTTTAGTCACACTCTCCTCCCTGCCAGGACAGCTTCTGTGGAGCCTGGAATAACTGAAGAGATTCCAGCAAAGGCTGTGGATCCTTCCCCCAAGCCAGAGTTATCTTTGCTGTTCTTGATTTATATTTCATTCCTCGGAGTCACAAAGACTTACAAAGAGAGGATTTGTGCCTTGTGTTGCTTCTGTGCAGACACCTAATTTGCAGATTTTTCTTGATACTTCCCAGATTTCCAATGTCCTTAACAATATTTGCATTTACTGCCAGACTGAGAATTGTATCATTTAGAATGCATGAAAACAGACCCAAACTGGAGAGCTGCACTGAAAATGTCCTTTTCTATTTCATGGAAGACAAGAAAGCCTGGAAAAGAGGTTTGATAACCTCACAGCTTTCCCCTCACAGAAATGTTGAGTCTAAAGGAACTGAATGCTTTCTGTTTTAGAGAAACCAGATTTTAAACAAAAACCCTCTGGAAGAGGAAAATAACAATAAAACTGACGTAGCAGAACACCATGAAGCTTGCAGGTTTTAGGTTTCTGCCACAGCCTGTAAAGACAAGTGGGTATTTACCACATGAAAGACAAAACACTCATGCAGTGGTTAGTCAGGACACTGACAATATTGAGTCACCTGCTCTAATAAACCCAGGTATGTTTTCCCCCCACAGAACGACATTTAATATTTATGAAGACAAAAACAGGACCAGAAAGACCAAATCAATGAGAAATTTCATACACATCCATTGCAGTGCTTCACCTGTCTCAGAATGTGCACAAACTCTGTTTTTCAAGTATCTACAAACATAACCTTCCTGATGGAGCTGGGGAAGGGAGAAGCAGGCACAGATTATACCCTGCCAAGTGCCCAAATGGAAAAAAAAATTCTGGTGAATCAGATCAGAAAATTCAAGCAAGGCTAAGAGGAACAACCCACAAGGCACAACAATGAAAACTCCCAAAGCAAAGAGCAAAATGCCTTACTAGGAAAAGGCTTACAAGGCATTCTTACAAGGAATTGAGTTTTCAGCAATGTCTACCTCATGATGAGATGTAAATCACTGAATTACTTCATTAAACTTTCTCCAGCTCATTTTTGGCAGATTCTCCTAAATTTAGCAACTTCTCAATAGACTAAAATCACTGTATTTGAAAGGTGTCCTATTATTAGTCCTAGCAAAACCCCCACAAGCAAAAATTCATTAAGCACGTAATACAAAGCTGAAATTTGCTCTAACAGGCAAAAAGGGAAAAAAGCTTGTATTGGTACAATCACAAATCCTTCCAGTTCACACAGTGACTTCCTGATGTGAATGCTTTTTTACCAAACAGCTTCCAAACTGAGGCCAATTTCTTACATAAACCATTGAAACACATGTAAGTGATAGTGATTTTAAGGTCACTACCCACTAGTTGGATTCTACTTGCAAAAATGACAGATTTTCTAGACCCAAAGCAAAAATAGCTAAGCATTTAAAAAGATCTTTGTTACTAGCTATATTTCTGAGAAGTTAAACTCCTTACATGACATTTCAGTCTGGATTCTATGATTCAAACCTTCTTGTAGCAGTTTTCAAATAAGATTAATTTCTTTTTCAGCTAACTATGACAGCAAGCACATTTGGACCTTTTTTTTTTTGCCTCTGTAATAAAAACAGTGTTGATTTATTTCACCCAGGTAAAGGAGATTTGCCAAACTGGAAAAACTCTTAGGGAACAGGCTTCTGAGCCTGTACAAGAATTGCAATTATGCATCAAACCTGTAACTACCAAAGGATTAGGTTAGCTCTGCTCCTACTGAGGCAGCAGACTCCAGGGCATGTAAAGCTGTATCCAACACTCCTGGCAGGCTGAATTTCTTAGGGCATTTTTAATTACACATTTAAAAATGCCACTCAATTTTTTAAGTCCTCAGCAAACCACTGCAAAGAAAATGACAGGGACTTAAGCCTGAGCCCTGCTGTGTAATTTTTCCAGACTAGCTCAGGTCCTGAAGCATTTGTGGTGCCTCGTGGTTTCACAGCAGGGAATAAACCAGGGAAGATATTGATAAAAATCCATCTCCTTGGCTCAGTGTTGCTTAAAATAAATTTTTGCAAAGCCACATGCTGAACACCAAGGCAGAAGGAACTTTACACCCTGTTCATCTATTTACTATTGTATTATTTTTATACATTTATTATTATTTAGGTTCTGCAGATTGGTGGGTCATTTTTGTTATTCACTTGGGTTTTTTTAAATATGAAGCATTAACAATGAACTGTAAAATTCATTCATGTTCCATATCAAAATTAAAATGAAAAGCTTTTTTACTTCACATTTTCACAGGCATCTTTTTGCCCCATGAAAAGCTTCACCAGCTTTTTCCACACTACTGCAATATCCAGGTCAGAGGCTCCTGTGCACACCACAAATCTCTTTACACACACCAATGCAGACACCTCCTCTTTAAACGTGGGCAGATCCTCATCTTTGTCACAGAAGGATTTACAAAGATTAAAGTAAACTGCTTTTAAACACTCCTTTTCTCAAATCAAATGAAGAGGTAAATCAAAGGGGAAGAGGGGTTCTTACACAGCTTCCATCTCCAAGTCATCCTCCTCGTCTTGAGAGAGCTGTAGGTAAGGGTTGTCTGATGCTGGACGGAACTTGTACCCAGTGAGCACAAAGAACATCAGTGTGGCCATTTCATCCAGCAGCTGCAAGTGAAAACACAAGACTGAGATTGAGGTTCAGCCCTGCTATGCTCTGTGGTCACGAAACATTGCTCCTCATTCATAAGGTTCAAGGTTTAATGGCCAAGAGGCCTGGGCCACAACATAAATAAAATAATTCCTGTCTGGTTGTCATTAATCCCAGGCTATAGGCTGTCAAATCCTTTGTTCTTTCAGTTTTCCCTGTCACTTTAAATAGAGTTACAGTTCTGTCCATCTCTCCAGAGCTTTCAAAGAACTATGGCAAGACTTGGCTTTTAAATGGTGGGGGAAGGAATCATCCCTACGTTGCTTCGTTTTTTTCAACAGTTAATGTATTCCAAGGACTCCCTGCACAGTTAACCTGGATTATGTGTTAAGAAACCAAGTATTTAGAAGTCCATAGGCAAAAGAAGCCTGTAGATGGAAGAGCAAAAGCCTATTTCCCTGGCTCCCTCGGGCTTCAATTACATAGAGCAAACCTGACTAATTTTTTTCTCCTTTGCATGTTCTTGATTAATTTCCTTCAGACATTTTTAAATTGAAACATTGAAAAATCAATAATGCAATTACTTTCAGACATCTCATGTATAATCCAGCAGCCTTGCTGGACAAACATAAAACCAAGAATACATTTTTTCACCTTAAGCACATCAGTTATAAAATCAAGAGGAGGCAGGGTACTGCACTCTGCTTTGAGATGTTTTAGTACAACATGAGGAACATTTCATGGAATTTTGTTGTGCAGTTATATTTAAAGAATAATAGAGAAAAACATCAAGAAATTTATGTATTTTCCTTTGCTGGCAAATACCTGGTACAGCCATTTCCACTGGAATGGAACAGTAATCTTTATGAGAATTGCAATGATCCGTGTGAAGTAAATGTAACACACAATCTGGGAAGGAAAAGGAGAAAGCATGAGAACAACAGCACCATTCCTTATAGAACCTTCTTACCCCAGAGAAACAGCTCAAGCAATTCCCAGACAACTCATTATGTCAGACTAGCCTTATTCTGCTCCTCAACAGCAGGGAAGATACAGGCTGAGGGCTCTACTGCTTGTTCAACATCCAATAACTCAAACTATTGGTAACATGCTCAAGTTACAGCAGGAAATGCTTTAAGTATTACAATTTCATAGAATTTCAAGAATCACAATTGTAATTTATTACTCTTGCCACTCAGGAGAGCCTGAAATGAGGCCGTTGGAAATCATTAAGAAGGCTGTGTTCTCCTGGGAAACGTACTCATGGCTCCCACTGACTTAATCAGGAACTGCACACATGCATCTCCAGGCACCATTTGGTCCCAAGTTTAATTTTTAGCAAGTTTACAGTATGTTATTCAAGCCCATCAATTCAACTGGCAGCTCAAGCTGTCTCCAGAGGAAATCAGGAAGCATTACAAATAGCTGGAATTTAAAGAGAGACAGAAGGATATAACCATTAGGAGAAAAAAGGAAGTTGCTTTTAGGATTGCAAGCCAGTTGACCAAGATGCCAAAGCACAGTGCCAAGAGCCTCTACCACATCCACCAGCTGCAGTAGTTTCCTACAAGTATTCCATCAAAAGCTTTGAACAGCTTCCAAGTTCCCCACGTGCACGTGTGCAGGTGTTTTACTTACCATGACATAGTAATGTCTGAAGAGCTTCAGCTTTGCTAGGTTAATGGCAGCTATCAAGAGAACACAAAAGTCCATCAGAAAATTGTTAACATCAGACAATTTCTTTTGATGCCCGTCTGCAGGGCAGGCAAGTGGTCAAAACCAGGACTCAGGTAATCCCAGGCTAGAAGGATTTGTACTGAGGAGTGCCAGCCTGGCATGTCCACACACAGGATAACTCCCAGGCTGGGGTGAATTCACTCAAAAATGAAACTGAGATTGCTTTTGCACTAAATTTTATATGCACACACACTGCATTCTATAATGCATTCTGTAATTCTTCCTCTACCTGTGTAGAGCCAACGACATACTGTCACTCTCTCCTGCCAAAAGAACCTCTTCACCTGACACTGCAGCCTAGAAAATTCCTGTCTTTTCTAGAGCCCTCCCTGACCTGCTCCATGCCTATAGCTGAGCTGAGCAACTTGCAAGTAATCACAGCTCTGGGAACCACTGCACCTTGCTGGACAGCAGCCCGAGCACTTGAAAACCTAAGCAAGGTCCTCTGTCATGGCTCAGGCAGGAAATCATCCCCAGCAGTTCCCCAAATGTGCCAGCCCAGGCCCCGGGGCAAACCTGCCCTTATTGCACACATCACATCAGCTGGAGAGCAGGGAGAGCATGTGAACCAGCTGAGGTCAACAACAGATGGAGCAGCTGTCAGCTCTGCTCTGAGAGTCAGCTTTTAGATGTGCAGCAGGATTGCAAACACAGGCCACTGATGCTTTTGTGACAACACGAGAGGCAAAGAGTCCAAGGTCTGTTGACAGCATACAGAGATGCAGTTCAGAGCCAATGAACATGAGCTGCCAGTTAAAAAATACTGCCACATATTTACTGGTATTCTCTCCAAGTCCTTATGATGCATTTATCAGATGTGGAAGTGCAATACATCGAGCTGAAGTTCACCTGCACCCCCTCACAGAACTCACCCACTGCAATGATTTATAAAAGGCTGCATATATTTGCATGTAAGGTCTTCCAGGTTCACAAGACAGCAAAATACAGATGAGGGAGAGGAGAGCTAATAGTTCCCTAAGAATGCTTCACCTCCTCTGATGAAAACAAAGCAGCTTTTCTTCTGCAAAGGAAGTGTCAAATGCACCACTGCAAATAAATTCCTGTAGGTTCCCACTACAGAAACTACAGTGAAGACAACCAGCATTCTGTTATAAAACTACTTTTATAATCTAAAGATCAAGAGTCCCTTTCTAGTTTACCTTTCGTGTTCCTGTGGTACTACTGAAAGCTACAGACACCTCAAGCCAGATACAAACCCTCCTCCAGCAGACACACCACAAGAGCAGCAACCTGACCAACACGAGGCATGAACTGACTGATGCTCTGAAGTTAAAAGCTTTTCCTAATAGAGTTGGTGAAAGATGAAAGCATGTAAATATGCATGATAAGTGCAGTGAATTGTGAAGCAGGAAAGCAATATCATCCTATTTAAAGAAGAGCTGCATTAAGTGTGACCATGCAGATCTTGTGATTTCCCACACACCGGTTTGCACACAGAAGGATCTATTTTGAACTCAACACGTCCAACTTCAAGAACTGCCACCAGTTGGTGCACTGACAGGCCAGGAGAATTACCAGGCTTTGTAGTTGAAGGAACACCAACTCAACAGCTGCGATTCAAACTGCCAGTCTATCAGTGCTTTACAGTCAACACCAGTGAGCTGGGGAGTCATTTCTGCTGGATTCATGCACTGCATAGGATGAAAGGACAGCAAAGCCAAAGATCTGACTGCCAAACAAAGTGTCATAATTCCACCTCTCCCAGTCAGAGATGGGGCACAGCTCAACACCTCAGCTATTCATCATGATAATCAATAGCAAAGAGTCATAAATTGGTACATTCACACATCCAGAATGTCTGAGCATGGGAAGGAAGGGCAAGGAGAAGAAAAAAAGACAGCCACCAGCAAGGAGAAAGGCTAAGGAGGCACCTGTGGAAGCTGACTTGCTCTCCTCAACTGCAGCAATATTCCTCTCCACGATCAGATACGTAAGTCAGCATTAATGTGTGTCTACAGAATTCTGCCAGCTTTTTTTTTTTAAACAACTCAAAGTTACAGGACACACTGTTCTGGAGAAAAATCTAAAATCATCATTGCTTGGCATCAGCAGCTCGTGAATTGCTTCTTCACAGGCTGAATGTGCTCCAAGCAGTATTATTTGAGTCCTGCTATCATGGACACTCCAAGATTTCTGTTCACCTCAGCCTGGCAGCCCAGACAGCAACAGCAGCATTTACAAGGAGCAAGGCTCAGCCAGCAGCTGTCACTTACAACTTGAATCACTTGCAACCCAAACCTGTAAGGCTGTGATAACACAGCAGTAATCACAGCATGCAGTAAAGGTTGGGTAAATTTATATTTTGAGTATGATAACCATTCTGCAAAGGACAGTGCTTAACTGCAGAGAAGGGAAAAAAAAATTTAAAAAGAGACCTTCCACCAAAAGGTTTTAGAAATTAATTCATGCTCTTTCAAACAGTAATTAGAAAGATAAAAGCCATCTTCCATGGAAGATTTATAGCGTCTATACCTTGCTTCCCTCAGTTTTCCCTCTCTATCACCATTTACTTTAACAGCTTGTGCCTGCAATAGCCTGATCTGCATCGATCAAAACACAGCACACCTCACTGCTTCGACAAGCAGTCTCTTTTTTGAGATTGTCCCCATGCTAATTTCCAATGTTGAGGCTGTCTATAAGATGGAAAAAGCAGCTGAACCATCCACTTGCACACCACACAATAGCCTTTTGATGAATAAATCTGACCTTTTCAGTATATGTATGTAATAACAATCACAGGATTGCAGCTGAGGGTGCAGGGAGCTTGAGCCCAGACAATACAATCCATAAAGAAAAACCATAATGCAGCCAGTGAATGTGCTCAAGGTACAGCTGAGAGTATTTCTTCAATGCTTTGCTTGCCCTACTCACGCTGATGCATTTGAGATGTGATTTGTGCCATTATCAAACTGTAAATAGAAGCTTTCTGCTCTCCCCCAATGATGCAGCACATGTAGATCTAACCCTCGAAAAATCAGCTCTGAGATGTGTGGCTCTGCAGCCTGAGCTCTCGGCTTAAAAGCATTCCTGTACTAGAAAGAAGAGGTCAGACAGATACAGCAAGGCTCAGTGTCACACAGAAGAAGGGGGCACAGACTTGTTAATCTTGAATGTCCTGAACCACATCAGCCATTTGGCACAAAAGTGCTCCACCAGGATCAGATGAAAGTCCAAAGTGCAGGATAAGCCCTGTATCTCCACCACAGAGCTGCCACATCAACCCTGGACAGCTCTCTGGGTCACCTGGAAGTGGTGCTGAGCCCAGCCAAGCATGGGCTGCTCTGCACCACACAGGACCAGGCTCTTTGTTCAGAGCATTTTCACGGCACAGCAGCAGGAAGACACTGAATACTGCAAATGGTTTCTCCTGACATGGGGGCAAGCACAAAAGCATTAATCATCATTTGCCCACTGCACAGAGCACAGGGAATGAATGATGCCTGGGAGCAACAGGCTGCCATGTATTTCTCCTATTTCTGCTGCCAACTCTAACTGCAGGAAAACAGCAACCCATGATCCGACTGTGCCGTGTCACATCTCTCATCACAAACACACAGGTACCAGCAGAACAAACTGCTTTCCAACCCCATTCCTCCCTCACACAACTCAGGATGTGATCACGAGGGTGTGCTATGAGATGTGAGAGGTCCAGTGACCAAAAACTCAGTTTTAAACAAAAATGATTTATAAATTATATATACTCCCTCTCTTTTCTTGAGATGCCTGTAAACAAGGTGGTGGCAGTTGAGCAGCTTTGCAGGCTGAGCAATTCTAGGTCAGTTTGCAAGGCTGATTTCCTTAAATCTGCAAGACATTTGCAATGCAGATCTACAGATGGACAGAGAGCAAAGGCTCCCACCTGAAGGAAGATATAGTGACAGATCAAAGGTGTAGCTAAGCACTTGCTTAAGTCTGAAGGTGGCGATTTTAAAAGGGGAGGAAAAAAGATCCTAAAAATAGGATGTTTACGCCCACTGCTGTGCAAGATAAGAAGCCTGTGCAGGTCAGATATACTGCTTTAAAGATCACCTTCAAGGGAAAAAAGCAAACAACCAGGCAGCTCAAACTCAGCCATAGCACTGTGCCCTGCCTCCTCTTCACTAGCAATCCACAGCATCTGGGTATGTAAGGTCTCCCTGGATAATTATGGCTTTAGACCAATTTCTCCAGCTTTCCCACTTTGCCTTTCTTTTGAAGTATCTAATCTAGTTTAAATGACTATCAGCTACTGACTCCAAATCAGTGCCACTTATTACAGGCTTTGTTATTAATTGTATGTTGCTAAAACAAAGGCCTATGACAAGCCCAGACTAAAGGTCTGGTAAATCCAAATCTGCTTCATTCCTAATCCAGACACACTCCAGTCATGGCTGCCACTTGACCCAGGGGACTGCTACCTAATAAACAGGTGGAGAAGCAGCTGGAAGAGAGCATAACAAACAGTCAGGAAACACCACCAGAATACTGAGCCATAAAGTCCTGGAGTTGTTAGTCCTAACAGATGCAATGAAGAAAAAATAATTTTCCTTAGGTCTTTGTCATCAGCAAGGATGTCACCAGAAGACTCAGTGCCAGGAAAAACAGCTATTGAATGTGTAGTATGTAACTCCCCAAAACATCCTATAAGTTAATGAAGTCTGTGTGAGAGAAGAGAGAAAGCAGCCCTTGACTAGACAATAAATCCCAGCAGGCCAGAGGCAGCCCAGCTAGCAGTGTCTGCACACAATCCAGCCAGCTCCAACCATGGGACACTTAAACCTCATAATGAGAAAATACAGTAATTTTTACTACTTCAGGAGAAAACCGCCTTTAACTGCAGAGAGAAAAAATGCTTGTGATTTAATAGTAAGCAATGTTCTATTTTTTATTCCCATGAGAAGCTGAGACACTGAGCAGCCCTCTGAAGAACAGGGCCTCCAAAGGAAGCTTACAGAGCATGTGGCTCTAGAGAAGAGAATTCATTGATAAGCCTAACATGAATGATTTCACTTTTTTACAGTGCAACCAAATCACTTTTGGTTCTCTCAACCAGCCACACTAGCAGCATGACAGCACTAGGTAACATTCTGCTTCTGGCATCACACTGCCATTCACTTGCTCCCCGTGGGCTCCTTTCAACAGCCTCTAAATAGTCCAACCAGATTGTGTTTCACAAGTGAGTCCCAGCACTGCAGCCACAATCTGCTCTCAGCCTGTGCAATGTTTTCCCTGAAAATCTATTCCTTAGCTATTCTTTTATTATCAGTGTAGCATAACACAGTTGCTAAGTCCCCCTGAATACAGTTACATTACTTGCAGGATCTGTTACTTGCAGGATCTGCACGACCAGATGGCAACACCAGTAGGTAAAGCTGGCAACAGCAGTAGGTGACATTCAGGATAAAGAGCACCATCACCCATGGAGAACAACACAAAACACAGGACTAAACCAGACCTTAAGTGTTACTGTGCATAGCACTGACTAGCTGTAAAGATTCAGCCAGTTCCTATCAAATTACAATTTTTTTCCTTCCACATTTTTTACACACCACAGTGCATCCTAAAGAACTGCCTGGATTTACTCAGATCTGCATTTCGTCTGGTATGAGGGACAGTGGATAGGCTGAGCCTGCACTGAACATCCCTGCTATGGCCACCTAACTTCTCAGCATGTGTGAGGTTTATCGAACTCCACAGCACCATCTTGTGATAACAACCAAAGTACGTACACGGGGATCACATGGGGCCACACAGATCTCAAGTCTTAATGACACGCGTTAATTGCTGTGTGCTCACCACCAGGACAGTCAGATCCACGGCCACCCAGCTAAGAGCCAGGCCTGACAAGTGTGAAGGCCTTGGTTCAGAAGAAAGACTGCTTCAAGGAAACCTGAACTTATCAGGACTTTTTTTAAGGACTTATTGACCTGAGCATAAATACTCCAGCACATGTGTTCAGTGGACAAGGTAAAACAAATCCATCAGTCAATGTCACTGAACCCAAGTGAATGCACTGATAAGAAAGCCACCAATAACATTTATATTACACTTTGCTAACTGGCCTTTTTAACATTTGTTTCCATTAGAAATTAGTAATTTTCCACCATTAGGTTTGGGGTAGATAACTTGTAGGGTTTTTGTTTGGCGGCTTTTTTAACAGCTTGGAACACCAAGAAAGCATGCTAGGCTCATCATAATTATTGTTTAAATTTAACACACGGCAGAAGATGAACTAATCTGTGGTCTGTAGAGAGCTAAGTTCAGTACCCAGTCTTACATTTCACCTACAATCAGCAGTGAAGTGCAGAAGTGTCTGTGAAAGCCAAGGAAAAGGCTGGAAGAAGCATCCAGACCTGGCTACAGAATTCCAGAAAAGAGAGCCAAGAGCTGAAGGATGGGACTGACGTTAAAAGGCTGTTGCCAACAAATGACCTTCTACAAATGAAGCTTTGAAGAGTAAACCACTGAATGACAGAAGATGGAAAAGGCTGCCTGCTTCCAAGGAAGCTAGCGCTGTGCTCCACAGCTTGTATCCAAGGACCTAATCCAGAAGAAATGAGCAGATAAGGCAGGAAAAGCACTCTCTCCAGCAGCCACGTTTGGCCTTTCCATCCATCAGCTCCTTTTCAGTGCTACAATAAACATGACTCCACTTTCCACAGGCAGCCCTTGGAGCTGCTGCACAAACATGGACAAGTCAGGAACTGTGCTATACTGAATGCCAAGTTATGTTTTGTTTCATAATGAGGTTTATTTCCCTCTATTCTGTCAGGAATGCATTTCTGCAGAAATTGAAGTAAGTGGGTCTATTTGGGCTAATAGTCAGCAATTCTGGAATTCATTTCTAGCTCTGTTTCTGAACACTCCAGTGAGGAAAAAATGGCAAATCTGTCAAGATGATTTGCTCTAGATGTCATGTCTAGCTTGAGCACCGAGAGCTGTGCAAGTAGCAGAGCATGGGCTATAAACTGCAGTTCTGATAATTAAAGCAATACAAGAAAAAGGCCATTTTCCAAAAGTCATTCCCACGAGCCCACTGAGGAAAAGGAGAGGGGCACTAATACAGTGTAGATCTATAGCCCTAGTTTGGTTTACATCAGCATCACATGTTTGAAATTCTGGCATTATAACATGTAGTATAAGAGAGGAGAAAGAATACAGATTACTTGCCTTTCCCATCTGTTTCTGAAGCCTCTTGCAAATGTCTTATTGACCTGAGAAATAAAAATAAAGAATAGATTAATGATAAGTTTTACACTCCCTTTTCACAGCAGCTCTCTAGATCACTGGCAAGTTTTGTTAGCTCTTTATGGCTGGAGTATGCTCACAATTAACTGTGCTTAGCACTGCACACACTTCACCCTCGTGTCCCCAGCTCAGGCAGTCAGCTCAAGTACCTCTATATTCCTTGGGATTAAGAAAACAGATTGCTAAAACCTACTTCAGCCTACAGAAGGCTTTGTGGGAGGGAGGGAGCAGAGTGAGAAACTGGGGCATTTTCCAGCATAATGCTTTCCACTTGTAGAATTAAGCTGAGCTACTCTTCAAAGTACTGCCAAGTATTTGGCATCTTACTGCTCTTTTAAGGTCTTTTCATTTAAATGGTTGATTACAGCTTACATATCTACATAGGCAACTTATGTAACAGAAACTACCCTGCAGGAATGTAAATTCAGGGGCCAAGTCTTAGTCACCTTGCTCACATGAGTCATCCCACCAGCTGCAGTGACACTATCCAGAGGAAAAAGGGGCAGGATTTTATGTCAGGGGCTTCACTGCCAGTTTATGTTGGCACCGTGGCAATGCAGGAACACTGGCTGCATACCATAAACAGTCACAAGACAGCTCACATTTGTTCTTCAGATACAAATCCTTTATGGAAATAAGTTTTGAACCAGCACCTCACTAGGTTAGGCATACAGA
The DNA here is from genome assembly GCF_015832195.1 of Motacilla alba alba. Taxonomy (NCBI): domain Eukaryota; kingdom Metazoa; phylum Chordata; class Aves; order Passeriformes; family Motacillidae; genus Motacilla; species Motacilla alba. The sequence goes on along the minus strand of NC_052032.1, from coordinate 6,274,368 downwards.
TCCCAGCATTAGGTAGCAAGAACTGTGACTGCAGAAGTCACCTTTAGCATAGGAGATTGAGTCCCTCTGCAATTTTATCCCTCAGCTTTTATTTACCATTGCCAAATGCTCCTCAACCTCAGAGCTGAAGCATTTTGACTGGAGCAAAGGGAAGGACAAGTGGGTAGTGCAAGTTTCTTGGAAGACATCTCCCAGCCTTGGCAGAAGGCCACCAGGAGTGTGTAGGGGAAGAGAAGGCCAGCTGAAAGCCACCTTCACAAGTCAAGCTGAAGCTTATTTCCATCTACTGAGCCACACCTCTGAAAAACTCAAGAGTTACACTCTCAAGTGATGACATGCTACCAGACATTTATATAATCTGCATTTCAGAAAAAAATAATGGAGAGACTGGAGAAAAAGAGGAATATTCTGTGTTTACTAACCAAGGAGCCAGAAGCTCCTTGATATCCTCCTTTAAACTCAGCTGTTTATCCAATTAAGACAAAATGCATTTAGAAGACAAATGTTCTGGCTAACTGGCAAGCAGCAACAATAGTGTTTATCTGGATTATCTGTGTTTTGGTTGAGTTTTATATAACCAACATTATTCCCTGCCAAGTAGAGTGGAAGGAAGGGCGGGGAAATGCTCCCTGTGGGATTATTTCTTATAAACAGTCAAATAAACATGCAGCTACTCTGCTTGAAGGCAGCCCTGATCTTAGACAACACTACTGTTTTGAAATTTAGCAGTCAAGTATCTAACCTTAGTCAGTGAAGTCAAATCCCATTTTTCAATTTAGAGAGTCAACAATTCTGCAAAATTCCAAGTCTCAAAAGCACCTACAGCCTGCACAGTGTTGGCCACATTTAAACTGCCACCCACGTTCCCTTATCCCCACCCTAACATCCCCAAAAGGGGAATCTTCCACAGCACTAGACTGAAATGTTAAGGCTGATATAAAAGTTAACAGAATGTTGGACTCCACAGGACCACAGAGCTCTTCTGGTTTGGCAGAGCTGTCAGTGCCCTTTAGTTCACATGCTTTTCACATCCAGCAACTCACCATACCACTGGGAACAGGATGGCTCCACAGCACAGCAAGTCCACCAGGAAAAGGATTTCTTTCCACAGTCCATACTCAGTTGTCCCCTCCTCTGTTGACTCTATGATAATGTAGGCCACGTTTGCCAGTACCTACACAACGAGACAAGGTTATGGTTTAGAAACTGGCCAAGGAGCCACTAAAGGTGGGCTGCAAATTCAGCAAAAGCCCAGCCAGTAACATCAGTAACATTTCTGCAGCTCTACATCCAAAAGCCACATGTTCAGCAGCATCTTCATAAGATTTACAGAAATAAAACTGATGGGAACTTATTCCTGCTGACATTCAGAGAGTAGTTGTTATACACTGTGCCTAATCTACTGTTTCAGTTGAGACAAAAAGGAGCAAAATTTACTTATTGAAACCCAGACACAGGACTGTGTGGCACATACAGCCAGTAGTGAAAATACAGAATTCTAAATTAAGCCAGGAATTCAGACTGGCATTGACCATCTTTTGTACTCCACACCTGAGCTCTGTAAGAGCCCCAAACACTAATTATATATACTTCTGCTAAGGGCTTGCATCTGGAAAGGCAGAAAATCTCTTCTACATACAACAACAAAAGTGCTGTTCTCCTATGTACTTCAGTTCAAGTAGGAGACCAGCACAGAGCACTCTGGACCACTGGGAATGTTGCCCTCAGACCCAACAGACCTACAAGTCTTGTTTTTCCCATTTTTTATTTCATTAAGACATTCAGCAAGCATTTCAGCAGTGACAACTTTAATTCAATTCCTCTACTTATTCAGCACTGAATTTCCAGTCCAAGTTTTGTCACACTCCTTACAGCCACTTTTCATTTGCTGAAACTGTTAATCACTATTATCTCATGCTCAATATGGGAGAAAAAAATGGGAGAATTACAGTAATTTCTGGATTAGGAAATAGCCAAGAGGCTCATACAAGCAAGAACTACATGGTACTGTGTGAAGCTTTCACAGCCTTTTCCAGCTTGCACAAACAGCTTTCCCACAAGACAGGAAGTATGAGCACAGCTCAGTCCTCACCTGAAGTGGGATGACAATCATGAAAATTTTTTTGTCTTTATCTGACAGGATGTGTTTAATGAAAGCCCAGCCTGTGCCAATGAGGGCAATAGTGATGAACAGGAGAGCTCCCTTCAGTCTGGAAGAGAAACAGACACTGCAGTGAGAGACTATTTTATCACACTTCCTCTTCTGCCCAGGTTTCTCCCACTGCCAATAAAGCCACAAACCCAAACAAATGCTTCACTATCCATAATTTTGGCAAGCATTTATCCATCCCGCAATAGTGAAGCAGATGTACTCACTACAACTCTGTATCACAGAGCACTATTAGGCCTCATTCACAATATATGCAATCCTTTCCTGGGGGAGTCATCCATTCACCACTGTGAACAGCAGCAAACACTGACAGCTGTATCCACTTACCATTCACACCAGGAGTAAATTAGATACTTGAATATTAGTGTGAACAAAGAAAAGTAAAGCATTTGTTATCCTTTTACTCCTCCACCCACAGAACTGCCAATTCTCTGCAGCTGCCCTCTGTAAGTGGAGCTTTCCCCTTCACACAGGGCTGATTGCTGAGTCTCTGGTACTGTGGTCTGCATGAGAACAAAGATTTCCCACTCTGTACAGCAGGGAGACAGCTCCAGAGGCAATTTGAATCTATCACATCAATCTTCTGACATACTTACAGGTGAGTGATGTAATAAACAACAGCCCAGCCCTCGATGGGGAATCCCTGAGAAGAGATGTAGTGATAGTCGATCTGGAAGCAGAAAACACAGCACTTGACAAGCTGCTTTTTGACACCCCACCCTCTAAAAACAGCTCTGCTCCACATCCACTGCCACCTTCACTTTCCAGTCAGTGTGTACAAACCCAGCTCTGTCACATTCAGAGAGCACTTCCTCCCAACACATTCTACTTTTGTTTAGCAACAATGAGATCATTTCCATTTGCTCTATTTCCTAAGTGCTAGTGGATGTATCTGGTACAATCTACATCCTTCCCACACAACTCCCCTGCTTAACTACAGTGAAACAACTGCAGTTGGAACCTATTTTTTCATTCTCAGTTGCTTTAGGTGATTAGAGGCTTGCTAGTTTCATTTTTACTGGAAGCCAGATTCACTTCCTTAGACTCCAAGAACATTTGTAGCAGGTATAACACCGTGGCATGAAGGTGAAGAGCATGGCTGGCACAAACACTGAAGGATTAAATGCTTGCCATCACCTTTGTTCATGATACATATTTAAAGAGGAAAGTCAATATAATTCAACAGAAACATTATCTATGGAAAGTCTCAGAGCTGATAAGGTGAGGCCTGTTGCCATACACCATAATACTTCCTTGCCTGTGAATTTCACAAACAAGGTTTTCATTTATTATTATTTACTGCAAGTCCTGGAGCTGAAGCAGCAGCACAGCCAAGCTTTCAGGCCCACTGCAGCTGGCCAAAACATTAAAATTTGTGGAATTCATTCAACCCCCAACCCTTGCTGCTTCAACACTTCAGGCCATGATGTCAATTGTATTTAAAGTCAGAATTTGCTGATGAAAACAAACACTTCCACCAAAGAGCTGCAGTTCAGTTCTAATGCTTCAGTATTAAGACCAGTTCTCCCTCCCACTGTGCTCCCTCCAAAGCAGATTTCCCTAACAGCATGTCCTGGATTCCATGTTTCTGCTTCCTAGCTGAACAACTTCAGGCAGAGATGTTGCACGCACCGCATGGAAGACTAAGGACAAGGACTTGGTGAAAGGAAGGGCTGCCATGAGCCAGTGGATCTTAAAGACATCATTTCTGGGAAGAAAAAAAGAGAAGGAAGAGCATTACTTAAAAGCCAGCAGTACAAATTTCAGTTTCTAAGGATATTTCTTTAAAACCTCTAAGTGTCAAGTAGTTGCTTCCAGGCTGAGCTGACCATCAGTGTAAAAAGATTCCCCTTAATGCTGCAGTCGAAGTTTCTGCCACATCCTGAGCTATATTTGAACTTCATGTTCTAAACCTCTGATCTTTACTGCTTGGGATAACTGAAATTATTAACCAATAAGAATATCCTGCATATATATATATATTCATCTCTTAACTGTTAGAAAATTTGCTAAACATAATTCAAACCACAATCAAGATATTTAAGGCTCTTTACTACCATAAGTTGCAATTTCCAAAATGAAGAAAAGTGACGAATTTTTTTTCATTATTTATTTTCAAAGTCTTCTTCTTTTGACTTCAGCTACAGTAATTTCCTATCCATGTTTTGTCACAATATCTACACTACCTGAAGAACTTTCAACATAAGATTTGAGAATTTCAGAATGACAGTCTGCAACAATACTGGCTGCAGCCATTTTCAAATATGAACTAAGTGTATTAAGCATACAAAACTCCAGATTTGGAGTTTTACATGATCAAATCTGACTGTGAATTGGGCATAACAAGAAGAGGAATGAAAAATAAAAACCAAACAAGTTAGGCCCCTACTTGTCACTGACACTGAACCTACCTGCGTTTACGAAGTATGTGGATCCATACAGTCCCAGACAGGAAAAAGAAGAGAGCCATGGAAATGTAAAGTTTTGGCAGTGGGATTTCACCTGCTGAGAGGTAGCTTTCAGGATTCTTTTCCGTAATATCTATCTGAATATTAAAGGTGTGTTACGTGCACAGTTGGAAAAAATATCATTTTGTTAAAGCACTGAGTTTACAATTACATTTTGCAATCAAATCCATTCATTTAATATGAGCTTTTCTGAAGGGGTGACTTATGAGTCTCAGAGAAAAAAACCAAAACCTACTCTTCATCCTCAAGAATCTCAAAACATTTTGCAAAACTATTCCCACCAGAATAATCCCCTTGGAAAGCAATGCTTCAGTTATGCAACCTAATTCAGAAAGGTAATTTTCCCAAAGAATAGTTGTTCTCTCTAGCAAACGTCACAATTTGCCCACCTTTGATTCAGAAACAATATCTACAATGGGCTGCCATCCTGTTTTCCTGTGACTGAGAAAACAGAGGCATTATTTAGCATTCTATTTATACCCCTAAGTGGCTTAGTCATACAACAAAATCATGCATCAAGTGTGGTTTGAAGAACTGAAGCTGTCCTGCATGTCTAAGTACACCCCAGCAGAACAATCATCCACATTTTGTTCTCTTTCCAATTTCTTCAGTGGGTCAAAGTGACCTACACAGCAATTCAGAAAAGCTGGTCTTCTAAATCTATAACTTCAGAAAGAAGATCTGAAGTAGTCTGAGTCAAGTTAGGGCTGCTAAGTTTTATCACCTCCATGTTCCATTGTAATAGCATTAACACAAACACGTAAAAAGCAGTTCAGGGATTGATGTGGCTGAGGTACCTCAGTCAGTGAGAGGATTCATACCAGACCAGCTCATTATACACCAGCATGAGCACAGGAAAGGGAAAAAAGGAAAAGCCCAAGCTCTGACAGCAACCAAAACCACACAGGACCTAACCCTTGTACATCAAAAGAGATGAGGCATTTGCTAGAACATACTGCCTGTAGAATGTGTATCTAACACCATAAAAAACACATCTTTAATTAGGCCAGAAAAAGCAAAAACACTGAATTCAAATACAAACAATTTCCATTGCAGCAACAGCCTTAACGTCTGCAATCATGGAAAGAGAAAAGTGACTTTTGAGTGCAGCAAAACACAAGCAGCTGATGCAGCTCCCATCTCATTACAGCATCAGGTCACAACTGTGTAGACTGAACCCAGCCCACATTCAGCCTTCAGATTTTCAGGCATTTTTGCAAAAACAGTATTTTAATTATTCTTACAGTAGTCACTTCTTTCAGAAATGCCACTGCAGAGACTGGCACACAACTCTGAATCACCTCCCGCCCCATGTGTGCACTCGTGTGCAGCATGTGCTTGGTTACAAGCTGGAGCTGGAAGCTGGATGTTGCAGTCTAAGCTAACAAGTTAATTATCCTTTAGAAGCCATACTCACATCAAGACTAAACAGCAGCTGATCATTAGCTGGCCCTTTCTTGCCAACACACTTATGGAAATACAGGCTGTAGAGACCTTCTTGTTTATCCGAGCTGATGTTAAAAAAGAACTGAAAATAAGGAATAGAGAAGTCAGCATTCTTCTCATTCACAACAGGGTTGCCCTGGTAGGAAGTCATCTCTACTGAAGCATGAAAGAAGTCAGTCATTTGAGGTCAGTTGGTTCCCTTCAGCAGACTGTTCTGAGGATAGCAGCACATCTGGAAGTTTCAACAGAACTCCAGATGCAAAATCATTGCACCTATCTAGGACTATGCACTCTGGTAATCCAAGCCTGTTAAGTGTCAGTGCTTAACTCCACAGAGAAAAGATAACCACAAATATAATATATTTGACATGGCAAAGCATGAAATTTTTATTATACCTGCCCTGCAGCTTTTCTGTTCCTCCCCCAACTATGCAAATTGTGATAGCTCTGGAAATGAGATCTGTGTCAGATAGCAGAATTTCAAATGTGTTTGTAGTAACCAACCATCACAAGTGAACCAGAGTGTTCAAACAAATCATTAATCTGGCTTCATACAGAGGATCTTCCCCTTGAGTCATCAGTCAGGTCACAGCTATTTGTTATCAGCAATCTGCACTACTATCACAGTAAACTTTAATATGCTGAGGCTGTCAGACTATGATATTTAGAACAGCATCACAACAGGGCTAATTTAAAAGCAGCTCCCACAACTTATAAAGAAAGATTTCCATCACTGATGCTTAGCTCAGTAAATTTTCAGGCCAACTCCTGCTATCAGAGAGACATCTATATCCTAGACTTTCACTTCTCCAAAGTAGGACAGTGAAGGAACTGAGTTTAGACACTGGCAGACACCCTACCTGAAACGAAAAAATTCTTTCGACATGGCGTACAGGATGTTCTTGTTCTACCATGCTCTGGGAAAAGGAAAAGAGACCTTTAGATTATCTTAAGCAGGTAACTAAAACATTTGGCTACATCAACCAGACAATAAAATTTGCATTCTGTATATTTACAGTGGAGGCTGAGAGCAATAGCAAATACTCTCCACTTTTCTGCTATGATTATACTGGAATATCCCCCCAGGGTCTTTGTGAAACAGAATTCCAGATAGTTTCTTACCTGGGAGGATGTTGTACTTCGTTTGGACTTGTTATCTAGAGATAAAAGTATTAATGGTACATTTAGTGTTCGCATTTGGACATCCTCAGAAACCACCACGTTGTCAATACCTTACTCCCATCTTCCCACACTTGTCTGCGTGGCAGTTTCCCAGCTAATCATTAACAGAGATGCTTCCCCAGTCTCTCCTTACTCTCAGAGGACTCTTCCCACAGCCAGCATTCATTCTGAATGCATCCTCAAATGCCAGGATATGATTCTCTATTCTCACACCTCCTACAAAAGTCTACCCCAGAAATCTTGCCAACCTCTCTGGTAAGAGTGACCAGAGGCAGGTGACCTAAACCAGATGCAAGCTACAGCTCTGATTTTTTGTGTTATGACTGAGTATGGTTAATTTCACTGACAAATCTCAATCTGAGCATTAATACATGGCCTGACAAACATATGGAAATCCTAATTTCCATATGAGGAAGGAATAAATTCACAGCTTTCCACTAAGCTCCCAGTAAAACAAACAAACAAACAAAACAAAGAAGCATAGGTGACCTGCCAGGTCAGCATTTCCTCTGAACTTGAGGTGACAGGAGCCTTCAGTAGAGCAGCATGTCAAGTTCACAGTTTGACTTTTCTCCTATAAGAAGCTTTTCAAACATTAGGTCACACCCCTTTCTAGCAGGAAAAAAAGTTCAAGACTTGAGCTTTGCTTTTGGCTCCCACACCTCAGTGCACTGTCCACCAAACGCTACACTTTTTACACCAGAGAAAGCAAAACTACAGCTGTCAGATCCATTATCTCAGTGCCATCCACCCTTGGTTCTTGACTTGTTACAACAGCTGTCCAAGCTTTCGAATGGTATCAAAGCTGGTGAATGTGACAGGCCAAGACAGACTCAGACTACTCCAGATCAGACTGCTCAGCAGTCTGATCTGAAGTCTAAACTCTGCCAGGAAGGGATAACATGAGCTAATCCCATTAGAGCTGAGATTATAAAATTATTTTGTCTGCTGGTCTGGAAGCCAGACAAAGGCTTGTGCCTCCTAGAAAGATTACTGGTACAATTACTCCTCCCTCCCCATAGTTTCTAAGTGACAGGAGTTCAACTCTTCAGACAGACACAGACTCATACAAATGTTGGCTAGAAAGGACTTGTGAAGACAAATGCAGCTTCTGACTCAAAGCACACATGGTGTGAACTGTATCGTGTTGGCCCTGGTTTTACTTTGTCAAGCATATAAAACCATAAAATATGGAGATTGGATTGCACAAATGATCTGCTACAGTACTGGAATACCTATTTAGAAAAGATATCTTATTTATTTTACTTATTTCTGCCTTAACATCCCATCTGAGACATCCAAGGCTTAATAAAGGGAAACAGACATTGTGTGCCACTACTACAAACTGCTTGAAATTGTCCTCCTAACCTTTCTGCAACTAGATGTTGGTGGCCATAAAATTCCCTCTTTAGCCTTCTTTTTGCCAGACAAAAGACAACCAAGTTGTTAACCCCTCCTCAGAGGCACTGAAGGTCTCCAACACTCATTGTCTCTCTGATGGATTAGCAGGGCTGGTGAACACAAAGCACTGAGCAGGAGACACCAGCCCCACAGGCAGCTCTGGGCACAGGTTGACACAGGATGTACATTAAGTTCTAGCCCCAGGGGACCCCAGAACGTGACCACAACTCAGTGCTGGATGCACAGCAATGAGGAATCAGCAGTGAGAGCACACACAGGTCAGGTTTAGCTGGCTTACCTTGGTCACCTGTATTTTCACTGGTCTTTGGAGGTTTTTTATCAGAATCACTGCTCAGTTCAGAAGTTTTTAGCAGTTTGGTGTTTAAGGCAGTACCATTTTCCTCAGATACAAATAAAATTTTAGGTAACAAAGAAGCAGCTTCTGAAGAGAACCGTACTTTCACACTAAAGAAACAAAGAGGTTTTATTACAAAATGAAAGTAAACCACATTTTCAAAAAGGCTGTCACAGCCATATACCAAATAAAGGAAAACCAACTTGTCTTGACTTGTTTTTTGTACCACAAAGAACAGGCAAGAACCAGATCATGACTCACAGCAGAACTGATCAGTGTGGGAAAAGTCACACTCTATCTCTACATGAAATACAAGAGCAGATGAAGAAAATTAAGTTTCTTCAGCTTTGGTAAGAAGAGTCTCACTAGAAACTAAAAGTTACCACACATCAGCTCTTGCAAAAGAAAGCAATGCAGACTTGAAGGTACTTCCATAATAAAAGAGAACTCAAGACAAACAATAAAATTCCATATTGAGTGCAAAAGTGACCCAAGACATCAAAGCTCATTAAGCTCATTCAGCACAGTTAAGGCAGGGTGTTTCTGCCTGCTGTCCCTTTACCCCTCCAATATGCAGGAAGAATTCTTGGACCTCTTGCAGATGTTTTACTTTTACACTCACCTCCTCTCAACTGTCATGTAACCCCTTAAAAAAAAAACAACCTACATGCAGAGAAGCTTTCCAAGCCCTAAAAAATAAATCAAATGTGACATTATCTTCAACTGAAGAAGTAACTTTAAAATGTTTTGTACACTCACACTTTATTTCGGATGTCCAGAAGTAAGATTACAACAAAGACATCTGGCTCTGGAGTCTTCTTCAAGATACAATAATCCACTTCTTCATCCTGGTAACATGAACAAAACCCCTCTGAAGTGCCCTCTGGACATGTTCCCCTCCAGGTAGAGGTTACCATTCTAAGTGCAGCAAGTTGTGAATCAATCCTGCCCATGTCTAAAGTCCCCCCATCTTTTTTTTTGTTTCTTCCAGCCATCCCCAGAGCCAGGTAGACTGTGAGATGTCCCATCTTAGAAAAGCAAGCTCACATCCCTTACTCTTACCAGGTAAGTGGAGAAACCATCATTACTTGTTCGATCCAAACTGAACCCCACCTAGGAGACAATTGAGAACAATTTGTCAAATTGAAGCCAAACCACTACTGAAAGAGTTAAAAATACTGCTTCTAAACAAGTCAAACTACATTTAAGGTGGAATTCAGGTATTTTCTCATCACCAAATCAGGCAGAAAAATACATTCAAATATAACAAACTCATCCATATCCACCAAGAAAAAAAAAAATCATTATTCAAACCCAAACTAAACCTGGAGTACCTTCTGCATCTGAGCATTTTAACTTATTTCAGTATTATTCCACACGTTCTTGCTTGACAAAAACATTTAATACTTTATAGCAATGAAGAGGTGAAACTGTGCAGCAGAGTAAGAACTCAGGTCTGTTACCTAATCTCTATTAAAACCCCTAATATAATGTGCTATATAACATGTAATATTAGAGTTCTGTTAAAAATAAGACTGTCACTGTTCTGGAAACCTAGTGACACAATGATCACAAGCTGAATGGCAAAGCTACATGACACAGTGTGAAAAAACTTCTCATCAGAGGACTGTCAGGAAACTGATGTTCAGTGTAAGTTATAGATGTGTGCATTGAGTTCAGCAGAGGATGTTAAAGGCTCATGCTTACAGCAGGATGGAGAGTGCTCAGGGATGAATCTCAATACACACATCCTCATAACTGGCTCATGCTGAGAAGCAAAGCTAACAGCATCACAAGTTTGGATTTGACACCTCAGACAAGTGGAGGGCAATTTCACAGGAGGCTTCACAGGAAGGAACTCACTGATAAACTGTCCATGTCATCAGGGCTTGGTTCTGGATGCAGGGAAAGGCTGCTGACATTCACTGTCATGAAACCATCCTTGAAGAAACCAAAGGTATTCAGGTGCACTTTCTGCCTCACATCATCCTGTTAGAAAGGAAAGCAAGTTTACAAACAGATGCAGAGTCATCTGCTGCAGCAAAGGGGAAGCAGGGTGAGTGATTGACACTTGAACATTCATGCAAAAGATCTAATTCTGCAAACAGCAAATTTCTTTAGGATACCTTCAGATGTAACCACTATTTCACTGGAATGGACCAACTTTTCCAATAACCTGAACAGCAAGGACTTTACACAGACATGTTTCTGCTGGCTGGCTATGCTGCTGGGAAATACACAGGCAAAATTCTGGAAGAATTTAAACATCTGGCATCACTGATTAAACAGCATACAGCAAAACCCCTCAAGTGACTGCAGACACACCAAGACAGCTATTGTTTGAATTGTGGCTACTGTCGTTTCCACAGACTGAAGAAATTGACTTTGGGGATCTTACCTAACCAAAAGCTGGGGTTTGGCCAAGTGTTTAGCAAGTGCATTGTCACCACCCCAGACCATCTGTGTTAGGCAGGGTCAGTGTTTGGACAGGCAAACATTAATACACTGGAAAACTATGTGTGAAAATAAAGTTTTATATATAGTCCCCTACCTCCAAATGATTTCTGGCATAAAATAAATAAAAAATAATAAGATAATAAATACCAAAACCTGAATTACTTGGATTAGTTTCTCTAGCAGGAAAAATTGAATTCCTTCCTCTGCTCCCAGTTTAGCTGGAGAATAATTTCCTTCCTCTCAGTCTGACAAGGAAACCAAAGCACTTGATCTCTCCTCATGCCCTGCTCAGCTGATAAAGGTTCAAGTACAGTGAGATTTAATTTTTTTTTTTTTAAGGAGGCCATGAAGGACCTCACATGAAAAGTAGCTGACGTCACACACAGCTGCCACATCAGATGACAAAAGGTCACATCCAATGTCTGCAGCTGGGTCATTAATTGGAAGAAAAGCAGAAACAAGGCAACAGAAATCAAAAAGCAAATTTAAAATGGAACTTAAAACATTTGACAAGTTGGCAATAAAAACCAATTTCAAAATATGTTTCTTCCTCACGCTTCTTCTAGGAAAAGATAATCAGATTGCAGAATTCTCTAAAAAGAGAAGTCAGCTGCTAAAGGCACACTGTTCTGCAGACAGTCCTGGAAGACCGAGCTATGAACTGCACAAGTACAAGAAGTTCTTTCTCTCTCTCCACCCCAGTATTGATTTTGACATCTCTGCACAAAACGTTCCTGACTTGTGAACATCCCTCACTGTAAAGCAGGACAGCAATCCTGACACAGCTAACCTGCAATCCAGCTGTAATAAGATCACCCGAACAGAATCAAGTTAACCTGGCAAATAACCAGATGGTTCCCTTGATGCTCAGAAGAGGAAAGAAAAGTTAAGTGCCACAGGGCTTCCAGCAGATGCCGTGTTTAACAGAGCATTAGAGCTCTGCTGCCTGCGGGCTCTCGGTCATGGAACGTGCCTCAGGCAGGAGCCCACCGGGTTCCTCTAGCACTGCACCCCACAGAACCTCCCAGCCAGCACAGAAAATCCATCCTGGCTCTTCACAGGCCACACCAGATGTGTTTAACCCCAAAGGCACAGAGAAGAATTTGGGTGAATCTGAGGGGACACGGTGCCATCCAGACACAAGGTTTTGTACCTTGCAAATGTGACCAGAGGCAGCTGCTCAGTTGAGAGCACTTGCAAGGAGCTCCTCAGTTCAGCTGACGTGATCTACTCCGCTGATTTACTGATATGCTCCCCACCAGCAGCAGATAATTAATATACAACACACACCACTTGCCTCCCTGGCTTGATCTCAGCTTTGAGTGTTTAGAGTTTACAGATTTAGTTCACAAATCCTTCAGCTTCGCATGATCCCACACACACACACTGTCACCAGTTGCCACCAAGCAACAGCAAGAGCATCTATTGCTCCACAGATTGACAGCCTGAAGACACTGGCTTACTAATGGGGTTGAGAGAACCCAGCTTTTATTTATAATCACTCAACTACTGACTTCAGAAATGTTTAAGTTCACAACAAAGGTGTGAACCCATACAAGTGAACACTTCAGCATCCAAGTTGTTAATACACACATTAATTTAATTTAATAGGGTGCATCTAAAATTAAGCCTGTCCTACTGAGAAGAGATGATCTGGGACTCATCACTAACAGCTTACAGTCAAACCAATACTCAAAGTGCTCAAGCTTGTTTCCATAAAAGTCCTCCCCAGTTCTTCCACTCCTGTAGGATAAAAAGTGGTCCTGCAATATTTGAATAAGGTTACAGTGAGGTGGAATCCATGATTCTGTAGCTCAGAACGTGCAGAAAAATATCCTCCACCATTTTACCCTAAACCTAATTGGGATCACACTGGCAGTGCAGTGAGAGTTCCACTAGAGACAGGTGACCCTTACCTGGAAAGAATCTTCTTATTTGTGTGAGACTAACAGGAAGGCTTATAACTTGTGTAAGACTGAGTGAATTATTGTGAAAGGTATTTTCAGCCTGAGCTATTTAAAGTCTGAAACATTAGAAAGCCACAGGCATTTACAGGCAACCACTGAAAACCAGCATCTTCTCTATAATTCCATGTCAGACAAAGGCCTTATTTTTAGTCAAGAGAAACATTTCAACTGCAGCTACTTCTGGAATCCTCTGAAAATTGTTTCTGTTTGTCTTCTGTAACTTCCCTTTTTTGTAGTTTTTTTTTTTTAGGAGGTAGGTTTTGTTAGTTGAAGTGTTTTGGGTTTTTTAACATATCTCATTAAACTAATGAAGGTGATAACAACTGCTGCTGAGGAGGAGCTTCTCTGGCAAGGTCAGTCAAACAGCAAAAATCAAGCAAATCATTTCTTTACTGCAAAAAAAATGTACACTTTTTAAAAGATAAAATGTTATTTTTAGAGCTGGAAACTGCTCAGACTGTGGCTTGTTTTCCTGACAACAAAAAAGCTTCACATTGGCACGGAATTACAAAGATACAAGAATGAAGCTATTCTGAATTAAGGAATAACAGCTTGTTTGAGGAAATTTAATATCAAACACTCCCACAAAGCTGTGGCCTTTAGCTTGGCTCAGTGTCAATGCACACTTGCAAGCAAAGCAGGAGCCACTGGCAAGAACACCAGACAGGAGCTTTCATTGTGAAAGGACTCAGTTGTTGGAGCCTGATGTTTACATAAAGGCTGTAAAGCAGGGGATGAAGGAGGAAGGGAGAAACTGCTCCAACAATAAAGCTCAACTGCTCTGACAATGAAGTTTATAAAGCAGGTGGGCAGAGGCATTCACTCACTGCTACTTCTCCCAGCAGGTTTGTGCTGCAACTTGCACAAAACACCTGAACACCAAACCCATACCCCACTCTGACAGGAAAAAAACCAAAGAGGATTCAGTAATTGATCCAGCAGTCCCCAATAGGGACCAAAGGCCACGGTGTTTGCTGCTGAGAACATTTGCTTGAGGCAAGCTGGGAAGTTTTTACTAAAGGGTAAAGAATCACCCCAGGGGAAATCCTTCAGTGCTCAACTGTTTGTCACGAATTCCTCAAAACAATGACGGAACCAGCACAAGCCTCCTAACTGACTGCTTCAGGAAAAAGTTCACTTCTCCTGCAGTACAGCAACATTCATGTGGTTGCACTTCAAACAACTACACAGTCTGGAGGATTTCCTACAAGATATGAACACCTCCAGCACTCATTGTATCCCAAAGGCTGCAAAGTCCTGGATTATCCCTGAACTCCTACAACAGCACAGCAATGCAGGACCCAGTCATTTACCACTTTATTATCTCTTCCAATGTTTCCACTGGCAGAATATTGCATGCTGTTGACAAGCAAAACAAAATTTAAATGCTGAAGGCTGAGAGAGCTTTCCATGAGCTCCACAGAAGCGTTAGAAGGCATCACTTCAATGCAGAGCTCCTCTGTCCCACAGCTCAGGCACAGCACAACAGGCAGAGCACACCTTCACCCTGACCTCCAGCACTCCCCAGCAACAACCCTGAACAACGAGTTCTTCTCAAACACAGGCACAGCCTAACACATCACTCCTACACAGCACACCCAGCAGCCCACGGAGCCAAAACAGAGAGCTGCCAGCGTCAGTTTCCTCAGCCACCACCAATGGCTCGGGTAGGGCAAAGCAGCGGCAGCCAAACGCCCCACGGAGCGACCAGGACACTGCAGAAAAGGAAACTCAACCCAAATCCACATCCAGAAACCTCTCCCTAAGCCCACGTTCGGCTCTCCCCTATCACAAGGCTTTTAGGGGAACGTGAAGCGGCTGCACCTTCGCACTCCGCAGTTCGGGGCCCTGCACACGCGTTACCCGCGACTCAGACACAGGCGGCCGGGACAAGCGGGACGGGGCTTGGGGGAAGCGGGCAGAGGGAGCGGGAGGATAACGGCAAAAGCAGAACAAGGCGGGGCCCGGGCGGGCTGAGGCGCAGGGGGAGAGCTCAGAGAGAAGCGAAGAGCAAGAAGGCTCGGGGCACGCAGCAGAACGAAGAGAGAGACGTGGGGAGACCAATCCCGGCCCGCGGGAGGTGCGCGGGGCCGGGCCGGCCTCACCGCTCCCCTCAGGGCACCCGGGGGCCGAGCCAGCGGGGCCGGGGGCGGCGCAGACCTTACTTTGAGGGTGAGGTGGTGGACGCGGGCGCGGGCCGGGCCCGCGCGGAGCAGCAGCAGCAGCAGCAGCCCCAGCACGGCCCCAGCGCCGCGGGCCGCCATCTTTGTTCCAGCGTCAGCGTCCCCCGCGCGCCACTTCCGGGTCAGGCGAGTCACGTGTCGGGCGGGGCGCGTCACGTGACCGCGGTGGGCGGGGCCGGGTCCTGTCGGGGAGTCATGGAGGGGTTGGGGACGGGCGCTGTTGGGGGTTCGGTCGGTGCCACCCTCTGCCCGGGCAGGGACGCCTCCCGCCGCACCAGGGTGCCCCCAAACCCGTCCGACCCGGCCGTGAACGCTTGCCGGGGAGCAGCCTCACTTTCTCTGAGCGATCTGTGCCAGAGCCTCACCGCCCTCCCAGGGAAGAATTGCCTCCCAGTGTTCAGCCTGAATTTTCTCTCTCTCAGTTTGAACCCGCTCCCCCTTGTCCCGTCACAGTTCCTGCCGAGGAGTCCCTCTCCGGCTTCTGTAGCCCCTTGAGATCCTGGCAGGTGCTGTGAGCTCTCCACACAACCTGCTCCAGGCTGAGCACCCCATCTCCCTCAGCCTTTCCCCCGTGGGGAAGGCGCTTCCCGCCCTTTTCTCTCCCCCTCAGGCCCTGCTGGGCTCTGCCGGGTTGCCCCTGCCCACAGGCTGCTCCCCACGATGCCCCCAGGCCGGATCAGGCCCCTCAGCGAGGGCCATGGCAGCAGCCAGGCCCTGTCCAGTGGGTCCCTCCTCAGCCCTGGGACCCCCTTGGCACAGGGGTCCCCCCTGGGTGGCAGGTCCCCCCATGGCCATGGGGCTCAGAGGGGGACACCGGCCAAAAGGAACCCCCTGAGCCTCCCTCGGACCAGCCTCTGTGGGGTGACACCAAAAAAAAAAAACCCAAAAAAGCCTGAAGCTCTTCCTACCTGAGCCCTGCAGCATCGTCCACAGGGAGATGTGGGATGGTTGTTTACAGGGAGGGGTGAAGTGGTTGTTTCCAGCTCAGCCGTGGATCTACCAGCAAGTTCCAGCTTCTTCCTGGGAGCTATGGCAACAGCAGACGTCTGAACATCAGGTAGTCCAAACAACAGGAAAATTGCTTTTCTATTTAAAGCCAGGGTTAAAGTATTGATTTTGAATATAGCCAGAAAAATATGTAACAAACAAAGGGATTTCTGCTGCTTTACAGGATTAGTTTTGCACCCATTTAAACTATTTTGCACCTATTTAAACTAGTAGTTGTAGTCACATTTACAAATAAAACAAAAAGCAGATTGGGCCTGGTTTCCATGACTTGTTGCTGAAAATGAGAATAACAGAAGAAGCAAAATGAACATGAATAGGGGCAATTGAAATGGATTTTTGGTTGGCACATTGCTAAAGAAAAAAAAATTGAAAAACTATGCAATGGGAAGCCATCAATGTCAATAAATCTAATTTTTTTAATGAGGAGCCTTGTGCTTTCAGCTCCTAAAACTCAGACATGCTGATTTTCCCTTTCAGTGTGTGGAGTAACAGCTGTACAAGATCTGTTGTCTAGAGACAGATAAACAACTGCACTGGACCAGGCAAGTGAGGGTGAAAAGGGAGAGAAAAATCAATGGCCTTGACCTTTATTTCATCAAGATTGTGTAGTACGTCCCATCTTTATTTAGAGAGATGATTCAGATGTTCCTGTACATTTTTTCTCAAAATTTCATTTCCTCCTTGCGTATTCTTAGGTGAAAAAACAAACAGAGAAATCTCACCAACAGCCAAAGAAGCCTGGACTGGTACCAGGAAATATCTGGAAGCATGAAAAAAAAAAAAAAATTAAAAAAATCTGTTTTTCTAGTAATGTTCTTTGTCTGGGCAGTACGGACGTGTGCCACTAGATGTCCTGGCAGCATCAGCCCTTGCACCGCACGGAGCTGCAAACATCGGATGATTTATTCTAAAAAACTCGGGTTAGATATTTTCTTGGAATTTGGCGGGGGGGAGGGGGGAGTTGCGGTGGGTTTTGTTTGTTTGTTTTGGTGGTTTTTTTAATTGTAATTATTATAATCCCTGTGCACGGACCACCTCGGAAAGCTGGGGAGTTTTGACTCCTGAGAAACAACGGCTGCTTGCAACCACAGCTGCAGCACAGGCTGTCGTGCCGATGGCAAATATCAGGAGCACTTTGACTGCTAGAGTGGTCAAGAAATTCCCCTAGAATTCTGAGATTTGGTTCACCTGCAGAGCTTTTTTTAGTCTGAGAATGGTGCCTTTGGGAGCTCCCTTCAGAACCTTCCTTCAGAAGAAGAATCATCCTTAACCTGAGGATGATTCCTAGCAATCAGGGATTTTTATGCAGCAGAAGGGAGATTTTCTGAAGATCTTTATTTTTTCCCAATGTTTCTTCACCAGCTATTAGGATATTGTAGTATCTGTAAGTTCCCCAATTACCTATACAAAATTAACAAAAAGTAGAATTTATAGCATGTTTACTTTCTTTGGCCATGCATTTTTTCTAAGAATTTGTATATTAAAATGTCTCTGTTTAAATTTACATCTCTATCAAGATACAAAGCAGCTTCTGACTGTCATTAATAAGCTGTAACAATAATTTTCATCGTGACATTGATTTGCTTCATTGTAGCTTCCACACGAGATCACTTTGCTGTAAGCCTGCTGTTCCCAGTACATGCAGTTATTCTTAGGCTGGGTATCTTTTTTCTTTACTCCTTCATTGTAATTAAACATATAATTAGAACTCATCACAGAACGATTTTTTTTTTTAAGTGCATCATGGGGAATTATTGCTGTTGGATGGGAGGTATCAGTGTCAGGAAATCACGATGGAGGCGCAGCCTGCAGGCACAGCTCAGCACAGAATGAACCAGATTGCCATTTCATGGCAGATTTCTGTTTTGTGAGCCAGGGTGCAGGTGTAGAGTGGGGAGGTGAGCAAAAAACACAGATCCGGGGCAGGAGTCACTCGGGATCCAGTCCGCAGGCCCAGGGGTCAGAGCCGGAGGCAGCCAAAATCGAGGTGATCTGCTGAGTTCACGGCAGTGAGACAGGGGCAAGGCTGAGCTGGGAAGTCCCTCTGCAGTTTGGGTGACGGGGCATGGTCTGATGATGGCCGACGGGGACAAGGCAGTCGAAGGTGAGGTCAGATTCGAGCTAGGCTCCATACCAACAGCATCCACAGCCTGAGCTGGAACTGGGACCGCCTAAAACAGGGGGCAAAGCAACTGCGCTTTCAGGCCAGAGCTTGAATGCAGCCCCTGGATCCCTGGGCAGAGGGTTCCAGGGATCTCACCCTGGAAGGTGAGGGTGTGGGCAGAGGCCCCAGGTGAGGCTGGCCACGGCCATTAGGGTTTATCAGGTGTTTATCAGGTGTTTATCAGTTTTTGAGCGGGCCCTGATGGGGCATTAAGAGCACCGCGGTCCCCCGTGGTGCGTGTGAGTGATCTGAGCAGTGTTGTAACAGCAGCGAGGAAACAGCTGTGATGATGATGATGGCCTCTAGGAAAGGTGTGTCCCCTTCCTTTCCCGGTGCTGTTTCGGTCCCAGTGTATGAGAGGTTACAAGCAGCATCCACGTTCCTTATCTTGGACAGGAATAATTCGGGTAGAATTGTCAAATCAAAGGGAAGCAGCTGTGAGGGTGGTAACTGGGGGGGAAAGGTACATCCTCTTCCTGCTGCATCCTGGAAGCTGCAAGTGCTTGTCCATGCTCTGAGAGTTGTGATTTTTCTTGTTTTGCATAAGTAAACAAACACAGAGTAAAAAGGTTTCGATTGAAGTATAGTTTAGGGATTTATTGTATCTACTTTACGTGGTTTCGCAATCATTTAGCAGTGAGGCTGGCCGTTTTCAAGGGGGATTGGGGTTTCCTAAACAAAGTCCTGGCTTTCTAAAAATGGAATTGCTTCTAGTTAAGTTTTGGAGCTGAATCTGGGAGTGTTCTGAATCATAACAACAGGGGAGATAAACAGAGAATTTACAGGAATAGGCCCATATCTGGATCGCAGATCTGCATGGTCTTGTTCTCAGCCTGGCTGAGAGAAAATTCCTACCCAGCTTCTGTTGCTCAGATGTGGATTGTGCAAACTCAGTGGAGAAGTGCTAGATGATCTAAGTGTAATTCTGAGTTATTTTTTGAGATTGGAACCCACTGAGCTTTCCAGCATCAACTTTGGCATAAAAGGCTCTTAATGCTCCTGTCATTGCTAATTACATTATTAATTAGGGACCAGCCAAGCTGCAGGCCCTCTTGTTTGGGGTACTGCACAACTGAAAGTAACAATGTGAGTGGCAGTCCCTGCCTTGGAGAGTCTCAGGCTAAACAATAAAAGCAGTCACAAATAGGGGAAAATCCTGTTATTGCAACATCTACATTTACTTTTTTTAGTTTTTGACTTGAACCTCTGTCCACAGAAATTTTGATAACATGTAATAGGTTTTACATGGTTTATTCTAATGTACCATCAAAATACAAAACTTGTATTTCTGGCCTTTATCTCCCTGGAACTGGTGGAGCATTTCTATCTCCCGGCGTGGACAGGTTTCCCTGCCCGTGCTGGTGTAACAGGTTTGCCCTGTTCCCCTCCCAGCTCTTTGTGCAAAAGGAAATTCCACACAAACTTAGCTCAGATGATACCAGTGCTGCTTTCTGTTTCTGTACATTCTTTTTCTGCAAGTATTTATAGGTGAAGCTCTGCAAAAGTGGTGATGGAAGAGTGCTGGTTTTGCAGTGTCCTGGGTGGATGCAGGGCTAAAGATGGTGGTCTGGGAGCCTGTGGGAGTACAGGCCCTTGGAAGACTGTGGTTGTGCTTCAGGCAGCAGGGCAGGCTTGGATATTCAAATATGTTGGCAGTGGAAGGAAGAACTATTCTAAAATGAGCTGAACAGGGTGTCTCTTAGTTGTTGTGAAGCCAGCCCTTTAAAGTAACAACTTTTAATGATGAACAAAAGCACTGCCTGTTGTGTCTCTTCAAAGACAGCTGTGTGAGGAGCTGCACTCTCCTCTCGTGTTCAAATCAATGGAAGTTGGATAAAAATAAATGCAATTCTGTTATTAACATTTGTCTTCATTGTTGTTCAAAATGTTGGAATTGCTTCATGTGTTTTTCTTCCTCGTGTAGGGTAACAGCCAAGCATCAGTGGAAGAAGTGCATTAATCTAGGGGAGATAATGCTGGCTGTAGCAGCTGGTCAATCTCTATCTTCTCACATCAAAAGCATCCCCACCCTTTACGAGCAGAAGCCTTTTACTCAGGTGGATTAATATGCTTCCTTATTCCCCCCAAGAAAATCTCTCATGAATAGATACATCAATAAATATATTGGTCTAAAGCTCTTTATTCATTTGTTGTAGCTGAAAAGCAGAAATGCAAAATGAGATTAAGTGACACAGCTCAAATAAATGACAGAGGATCACAAAATAAATATTTTTCTGGCAAGGAAATGAGCCATTTTCTGCAAGGCCTGTGGAATTGCTACAATAACCCACATTTATGCAAAGGCAGATAATTTGGTTATTTTCCTGCTTGCTTGCTGAGCATTTTGGTGACAGATGGTGGATTTAATATTCTTGGATTTGGGTTATTTTGGGGGTGAGGGATGTATATACTGCTTAGCTGAGTTAGAAGTCAGCAGTGAGTTCACAGAACTAATTCAGTTGGAAAAGACCTCTGAGGTCATGGAGTCCAACCTTGACCAATCCCCACCCTGTCAGCCAGACCATGGCATTGAGTGCCACACCCAATGAACACCTCCAGGGATAGTGACTCCACCACCTCCCTGGGCAGCCCATGACAATATTTAATCACCCTTTCTATGAAGAAATTCCTCCTGATGTCCAACCTGAACCACACATGACACAGCTTCAAGAGTTCTGCGTTCTATGGTTGTGCGTTTTCTTCCTTTCTAGGGCCCTCTCCTCCTTTACAAATGACCAAAACAAGAACATTTGCTTCAAAACCAGCCTCACCTGGCTCGGGGGGAGGGTGGTAAGAGGCAGAGAAGGGTGGGTGGGGCTGGAATCACCACCTGTGCACTTGGCACAGGTGAGGCACCTCAAATACTGCATTCAATTTTGGGTCCCTTACTTGAAAAAGGACATTGAGGTCCTGGAGTGTATCCAGCGAGAGGACTTCTAAAACTTGTGTAAGTTTTAAAAAGCACAGAATGTTACCGTAGTTAGGGTTGGAAGGAACCTCTAAAGGCCATCCAGTCCAACCCCCTGCAGTGAGAAGGAACCTCTTCAACCATACCAAATTGCTCAGAGCCTGTCCAACCTGGCCTGGAACGTTTCCAGGGATGGAGCATCCACCACTTCTCTGGGCAGCCAGTGCTGGTGATACTGTGAGCAGGGCGGGGAGAGCCTCCTCCCTGCGTGGCACCCATTCCTTAGTGTGACCCCTTCTTTCAATTGCCCCTGCTCCTCCATTGATGCCCATTCCCCAGAGACCCGCGTTCCTCATTGATCCACTGCCCGCTGGCACCTGTTCCCATTGACCCCTGCTATCCACTGACCCTGTTCCCCAGCCACCGCCGCTCCCCACTGATCCCCGTTCCTGCATCGCCGTCATTTCCCGCTGATCCCCTTTCCCCACTGATCCCCTTTCCCCATTGACTCCTTTTCCTCACTGATCCCCTTTCCCCGTTGATTCCAGTTCCTCACTGACCCCTTTTCCCCGCTGATTCCTGTTCCCCACCGCCCTGCTCCCCACTGATCCCCCTTTTCCCTACTGATCCCTTTTTCCCCATGGCCCTGATCCCCCTTTTCCCCGCCGATCCCCGTTCCCCATTGACCCCTTTTCCCCACCGATCCCCGTTCCCCATTGACCCCTTTTCCCCACCGATCCCCTTTTCCCCGCTGATCCCCGTTCCCCATTGATCCTTTTTCCCCATTGACCCCTTTTCCCCGCTGATCCCCGTTCCCCATTGACCCCTTTTCCCCGCCGATCCCCGTTCCCCGCCGATCCCCTTTTCCCCACCGATCCCCTTTTCCCCGCCGATCCCCTTTCCCCTCAGCCCCGCTCCCCTCGCGGCCGGGCCGCGCCTGCGCACCGCCGGCGGGGCCGCCCCCCCGCTCCAGCCGCGGCGGCTCTGCGCCTGCGCAGCGCGGAGCTGTCAGTCGCCCCCCCGCCCCGCGCCGCCCGGGCCATTTTGCGGCGCGATGAGGCGGGAGCGGCGGTAAGCAGTGCCCGTCCCGCCCGCTCCGCTCGCACCGCCGGGCACGGCCCTGCCGAGGGCCAGCAGGCACAGCCAGGGGACAGCGACACCCCCAGCGCCCCGCGCCCGCCCCTCAGCGCCGGCGGAGCCATGAGCTGGGGCACGGAGCTGTGGGTGAGTGCGGGCGCGGGGGGAGCGGGGCTGCGGGAGCCGCACCGGGGCATAACGGTCCGTGCCCGCGGCCCGGCAGGGAGCGGGGTGCGCTCCGCGCCGCCTCCGAGGCGCGGCTCAGCCCGGGGGTCCCCCCGCTCCGGAAAGTTTCATGTGCAGCCTCTGCAGAGAAATCCCAGCGGAGGTTCAGGAGTTTGATTTAATTTTGCCGAAGGAATTAAATTCTTTTTTAAAAAAGCTCCGTGGCGCGAGGAAAGCGGCGGCGGCTGGGGAGCGGAGGGAGGCTCGCAGCGGAGCGTGGGGTGGGTTTTGTGTGTGGCTGCTGCGGGAGGCTCCGAGGTGGATCTATGGACAGGGGGTCCGGTTTCAGGAGAGGGAGCTGCAGGGAAGAAAAGCCAGATGATAAAATTTCCTGTCGCTGCTGTTGAGGGGTTTCTCTCCACGCTGCAGCTGAAGGACGGAGATTTTTACGAGAAGAGTTTTGTGTTGTGTGTAAATAAAGCAGGTTTTAATGGTGCAGAGCGTTTCAATGTATAAAGCTCCTTGATGCTTTTGAGGAGAGCCTGGAAAGTATAAATGCATTTGGTTTACGGTGGAAGGTTAATGGAAAATATCGGACTGTTGAAAGGAAAGAGAAGTGGGCAACAGCGGTGCAAAACGGTCCCTTGCTAACGAGAAGAAATAAGGGAAGGGAGATGAAAGAGGTCTGGGAAGGCAGAAGAGCTGCTCCACATATTCAATCACAAAGAGGACATGGTGCAGCCATGTTTGATGGTGGAGCATGGAGCAAACCTGCTGGGGCTGGGAGGGCTGGTGCCCGCGGACAGGAGGCTGTGGGGCGGCTCTTCCCCGAGCGGTGGGACAAGGAACATCTTGGGACAGATCTGTGCTCGGGAGGAGGGGAAAGAGGGAGATGGAAACGGTGTTTTGAATGAAGAAGTCAAGAATGAGTGGCAGAGGGTCATCTGGATTGTAAAGCGCTGCAGGATTCTCTTGTAGTCATGTGTTTGTGGCTGGTGCGAGTTGAGATGGAAAGATAGCTGAGCTTTTGAGCTGCCTCTTGTAGAAATGGTTATTTTAGATGTGCTAATTGCTGTCCTTGCTGGGTGCATTCCTGGCCCGCTCTGGCAGGCAGCTCAGCATCCCGTTTTGCTGTGACATTGGAGTCATGTTTTAGCCAGATCTGGTTAGACCTATGCAGTAAATTAGGGAGCAGTTGCTGACTGGGACAGGTTATTTTGGTGTGGTTTTATATGCCATAGAAAGAAAGGTGATAAATGCTGGTGAAATAGTGTAGTGATGCTATATTGATTCATCAGTATATAAACAGCTCTGCTGCATGGGAATGTTTCTGGGAGAACCTGCAGTTGCCTCCTTTTTCTGCATCTTGGATGCTTTGGGAGGAGACTGAGTAGTTAGTGTGGAATTAAAGTAAAAGGCAGCAGAATTTGACAATTTTCACACTGGAAAATAAACTCGGAATTCTCAAAAATGAACTTTTTTTTTTTTTTCCCCACTCCTAAAACTGCAAGCAATACTGAAGTGCTCCTGAACCAGAATGGTAGTAGAGAGTAGTGCCTATAAATAGTTCTTCTTTTATGTAATATTTGTAGGGGTGTGTGCTGACATATACATCTTCTGCAACAGTTACAAATTGCTTTTGTAACAACTTTTAATCTGATCGTTTTGTTTCTGAAATTGTCTTCAGCAGCATCAAAGTATCATTTTTTCAAGTCCTCAGTGTAGCACTCTGAGAAATGTAGTAGGTTGCTGAGGAAAAGGGTTGGATCAAGAGAATGAATGATTCTAGATACAAATTTGGCAGGAGTTGTTCCATTTTAATTTGGGCAGAGCTCTGAGAACAGGTCGGTTTCCAGTGCTCTGGGTATTTAGGCCAAAACTGATTTCTCACTCTGTGTTCTCCCTTTCACTGGAAAGGAAACCACACAAACACCATTAATATATTTAATATATGCCACTTTCTTTTGTTGATCATGGCATTTCTTTTTTAAACAAAATTAAATTTCCATTTACTTTAGAACTCAGCTGTCTTTTTTTTTTTTTTTTAATGGGTTTTCAGGAGCAGGTGTGGTAAGCAGCAAATGCCTGTTCTCTATGTGACTCATATGTGGTTTGAAGGGCTGAAAGTTGAGGCAAAAGCAAGTGTTTTTAACTGTATTTCAGAAATTCGCTAGAAAAATCAGCAATGTTTGATCAAGCTTGACTTGCACCCTGTATCTCTGATCTACCAGGCTGGATGTGTGTCCATGATTCACCCTTTAAATTTAGCAAAGAAGTAAAATCAGCTTGCTTTTTGGAGCTCATAGAATGTTAATGTGGAGTTATGTAGAATTTCTGTTCATTCCTGGGGGGAGAAAAAGGCTGGTTGCAGAAAGCCTCATACTTCAGAAGCAATAAAATCCCTTTGGCAACGTGGGAGTTATTCCCAAACCAGGCTTTTAGCCTTGTGCTGTGATGCGAGTGCATCCTGTGCCTTTGGCTTGCCAATCCTATTGTTGAGTTCCTTCTGATATTACACTTGATTCTGGACTTTGGCTAACACCTCAAGACTGTCCCTGTGAGTGTGAAAGGATCCATAACCAGCAGAATGATCAGACGTCCTAATGCAGCATTTATCCCCTGCATGGGCTGGAATGCTGGCATGATGAGATCTTCTGGGGCCTCCCAGCAATCCGGTGGTGCAGAACAAAACCTGGAGGTCTCATGTAACCCTGCTTGCAGCTCCTGTCCACCCAAGCCCTGCAGAATTCTTCCTGTTGTACTCCAAACATTCAGGAGCTGAGGAGGAGGCGGCGGGTTAAGGACAAAGGGCAGGCACAGCACCAAAACATTTTGT
Source organism: Motacilla alba alba (assembly GCF_015832195.1). Lineage (NCBI taxonomy): Eukaryota > Metazoa > Chordata > Aves > Passeriformes > Motacillidae > Motacilla > Motacilla alba. Next base: position 6,248,581 of record NC_052032.1, on the reverse strand, counting down.
TTTTCACCTGAGTTCAGGGGTGCATTAAGGGCTGACAGGTAGGAGGGTGTAGTACATATTTATTTCACGTCTGATTCTTGAACCTGGCAGCGTTCTCTAAATACTTAACAAGTGGAAATGATAAGTGAAGATTATGTAGGGGCACCCAGACCTGACTTGTACCTTCAGTGCTGCATTTTGTGGACAACAGGCTGCAAAAGCACACTGGGATCTCCTTCACCTTTTTCCTCTCTTGGCTAATGGGAAAGAACATGGAGCATGGCACCCACAGGTCTTCTGAAGGGTACTTTAGTGGGTAAAATCATAAGTGTGTGTCACACTTCCCACCAGTGTCCTTTTGTGTGGCATGAAGCCCTTGAAACAAGTGGGATTACATTGCAGACTGAGCTGGAAACCACCTCAGCACTTGGGTGCTTGTCTTCAGGGTAGAAAAGGCTCTGGCTGGTGCATTGAATGGAATGAACTTCATGGAATGAACTTTCTTGAGTATGACATTTGGTACAGGATGTAATCTGGGGGAGTTTCATGTAAATTTGTGGTTAGGTAGTCCAGGAAAAATTCTGCCTTTTCAGAACACTGTCACAGCACGCCAGGTTCAGGTGGCCAAGTGATTGAATGTGGAAAGTTTTATCTTTTTGTCATGAATGTTTCAGAGGTGCAGACACTGTGGGTTTGTTGCTGTGGGGTTTTTTCCACATTCAGTGTAAAATTAAAAAAAAAAAAAAAAAAAGCCTGGGGAGGGAGGTGATTTAATCAAGTTTTTCCTTGACCTTTGTGAAAGCTGCTAACAGCTGTCACTGTCCTTTCAGCCTGTGGGAAGGTGGATATTCAGTATTTGCACGGGTCTTAATTTGCTGCTGGAATGCAAGGGGCTCTGTTGGCCAACTCCTGACAGAAGCAATACTTTGGGGACCACACCTTTTGTTTATTGGGTGTTCCAGGATGATTTACTCTAAAAACACATGGTTTGTGGATATGGGTTTTTTTTGTCTTTTGAAGTTCATTCCACATAGGTGCAACTCTGAGAACTTGAAGGCCCCCTTGCTATTTGTAACTGCTGAATCGTTTCCTTTTTCAGTACTCCTGCCTCTATTTCATCAGCAGAATTTGTGTTTAAACAGCTGTAATCTTGCATTTCTGCAATTTGCCTCAATGCAGCATTGTTCTCCAATAGTATTTGCAATGGATGGGTGTTGCATGTGGTGGTGACTCACATTTGGAAACCATCTGGAGTACCTGGGTGATTTTGGCCTTGGTGGCATTGCAAAGGCCTGTCATGGGCACAGTAGTCACATGTGATCTCAGCTGAAAGCCCTATTTTCTTCTGCTTGTAAGAGCATCTGCAGAGCTGGGTCTAGGTTTGATGTATTGATCCTTGAGCCAACATCCAGTTTGACTGTATGCAGCCCTGAAGCTGATTGCAGACAATAGAAATTGTGTGTCATCCCACCCATCCCATTCTCACACTTCCTACAGCCCTCACCCCCTGAACTCTTTGGTGTTGGCTGTTAAGTGTTCTTTTCCAAGACTTAAAAGAAAAGGAGATGGTGTCTGATGGGAAAAGGACACAAGTAATTAATCTTGCATGATAAGTCATGGGTTAACTCTGATGAGCTGAGAGTTTCCATTGTGGGCCTAACCTTCACAGGTGGGTGGGTGAATCGTTGGCAGCTTAGACAATCTTCTCCTGGGGTGATGGCAAATGCTCTTCTGAAACGTCTATTTGATTCAAAATTTGCTGTGAAACTTACTTGATGACGTTCAGACAACTCCCAGAGGCAGAGCTAGGCATCCCTGACCCTTTTTTTTTTTTTTTTTTTTTGTGTGTGTATCAGTTTCATAGAAACTCGGGTAGTAACATGCTAAAACTTTTGTACCTTTCAAGGAGTCTGGAATTTCACCCAAAAATATACTATAAAAGCACTCTAAGAGCAAAGGGTGTGAGAGGCTGAGGTCAGTAATAAATACATCATTTTTATAACTTTGCTTGGTTGTTCTAAAGCTCTTAGTAAAAGTTGTACACAGTGTGCTGGAGATGGGCACTTGAAAGCAAAGCACACTTTTTATTAGTTAAGTAGTATTAGTTTAGTATTCTGCATAGTTATTTGGACAGTTTTGAGGTAGCAAAATTGTCTGACATTAATATCCCCTTATTTCAGTCGCTGTTTTAAGTGGTCAGCCTGTACATGCAGATTAGTGAGTGAGAGAGTTTCTAGAAGCTGAGTCATTGCAGAACATCTGCATTCTGCAGCTCACACCTTTGTGTGCGTGCCCAGCTCGGGGTGGGACTGGGGGCTGCTGCAGCCTCTGTGCTCGTGCTTTGGGAAGTCAGTGCCATCAGAGTCCTTTCCCTGAGCTTCAGAAGAGAATTTGATAAACTTTAGGGTGATGTGTTGTGTGAGGGCTGCCCTGCTCGCAGGGGTTGTGTGAGAAGTCCCTGCTGCACCCCTGGGTTCCCGCAGGAGTACCCAGGAAAGATTCCCTTATGGGGAAGAGCTGCTGGGGCTTTGTTTGAATGTCTGAGTAATTTCGTTTACAATTCGGACTTGCTTTAAGAAAGAGGATTTTTATAATATTGTCCAACACCTATTCTCGTACTTCCTACCTATTCATTAAAGAGTGGGGGATTTACGGTCTTGCAGCGTGAGTCAAGACTTGCAGAATTCAGTGTTTTCCCTTCCAGCCGTATTGTGGCTGCTCAAGATCCCCCGCTTCCTTGAACCATATGGGGAAGGCAGTCAAACAAGAGCCGATGTTTTTCTGGTCTCTTTGCAGCTCATTAGTGTTACTCATGTTGTGAAACATTCTTTTACGGCAGAATTTCAAAAGCTGTAAAACACTCTTTTAAAGCTGAATTTCAAAAGCCGAGTTCCACATAAGGAGTAGGAGCCATTGTTGCACTGTGACACCTTAAGTTAATAACCTGCTTTACATTATTGCCTTTGATTGCTGGACAGGTAACCTGCTAATGAATTTTTGGAAATTCACTTTCATCCTGTTTGAAATACTGCTGCTGAGATTGGTTATACATTGAATCCAGTCCAGCTGTCAAAATCCAATGGTTTGTTGAGTTTCCTTAGCGTTCATGTAAATATTTTAAAATAACTTCCCCCTTCAGTATGTTTGTACGCTTCAGATGAAACTTCTCCTCTTCCTTTTGCCCCTAGAAACTCTGCTTTTCTATTTATTTTTTTTTCTGAAAACAGCAAGCTGGTTAAATTGGTAAAACACTGTTGTCTCTTGGCCTATTGCAGTCTTTGCCATTCTCTTCAGTCAATGGCTTTGGCTCTAAAACAAAACAGTGGAAAAGTGGTGTGTATGTGTGTGTATATATATATATATATATATCTATATCTATATATAGTATGTATGTACAGGATTTGGTGCTTTTAGTCTTTTTTCTCAAGCAGGTGTGGTGGGGTGGTTTGGATCCCTTTGGAATGAGCATGATCCCTCTGTTTGCCTGGAGACAACTTTATTAACTGGGTCAATAATTTCCATTGGCTCAGTTTATTAAGAATGGCTTGTTGGCATAATGAAATAATTTATTTCTTCTTGCATCTAAAAATGGAATAAACTGTGGAAGGGCTTCTAGATTAACTCTTCTGTAAGTAAAGTGCAAGGATGAAATACTGGTTGCCTGGTGTTCATTGCTGATCACTGAAGCAGATCATGTTGTAAACCATGTAAAGAAGCAGTTCTGTAGAATGTTGTCCTTAATTTATTTGAGGAAGAGTCAGCCTAATTGGCAAAACAATCAAAAGAACAACAGCAATCTCCCAGATGCCCTCAGAAACCCTGTAAAGCAATAAAACTTGAAAAGGAATCACTTGGGAATTCATGTCTGGCTTAGAAGGATGGCCCTCAATGAGCTACCAAATTATCCAGATAGTTTTTAATCCTGAGGAAATCCCAGAGTGGATTATTCTTCTTGTTGTAGCTGAAATAATATAGATTTCTTCCATTAAATGTGTCACTTGGCCATCTCTTGTTCAGTGTTTTTCAAAATGCTTCTGTTTGGTACCTGAAGTGTTTTCATAAAGTAAAACCCCCAGTTCTGCCCCTGCAGTGGGGCTGGTGGAAGTGCTGCTGGTACCATTCATTCCCTGAAGGGGAAGGGTAGTTTGTAGTGTTTAGATTTACTCCTCTGGGAATAGCAGGTACAATTTATCTCATAAATTGTTCATTTTATAGTTCAAAAATTAATTTCAATGCTCTGAGTCTGTGGATGTGCAGATAAAGGAGTGCTACCTGTGTGACAGGAGAAGGATTGTCTTGCATGGATTCTGAGCATATTCCTTATCCCCAGCTGCACTCCTGGAGATTTTTCTCCAATTAACACCAAGAAATTGCTTATTTGGTGCCTTGGACAGTTTTCTGTCTCAGACTATTCTAGACTGAGCTGCTAGCCCTTCTTATTGAAAATATATTTGACATTTTTTGTTCAAATCATCTATTTTCTGCTGCTTATTTTTTTCCCCTGTTAGGGTGCCTGAGCAGCTGCAGCTTTCTTCTTTCTGTGCCTGCCTCTTGCTTTTTGTATTTCAGAGCAGTTGGGATCGTTGGGTTGTTACCATGGCCAGTGAATTGCACATGCTGAACATGATTCCCCTTTGGTTTTGGAAAGCTGTTCCCATTCATTGGAGCGAGGTTCTGAAATTTGGCAGACAGAAGCTGTTGAACAGGGATATGCCTGCTGCTGTTGTTGAGAAAATATTCCTCAATTAGGCAAACCTGTATGTCCTTGGAAAAAATACCACGTTGCCTGTACTCAGTGAAGATGTTATTGACCAAAGCTTCCTGGGTGCTGGCTACGTTTTTGCCTCGGAGGGATTTTCGTGGGGCAAGATGAGGTCACCCAGAGAATAATTGAAGAAGGCTCAGTCTGGTCCTTGCAGGAGAGCAGCCAGGCTTGCCATGCCGTGGCTGCTGAGGGCCAGGGTGGAGCTGGGCAGCCTCCTCTGCTCCCAGGCTCCTTTGTTGGCACCCAGTGGCACAGAGGGAGAGGCTGGCTGGAGGACAGCTCTGATGGGTGGGAGCTGGGCTGTGTTAGGGGAGAGCAGCGTGGGTCAGTGAGCAGGGGAGAGGGCGATGGAAAGCATGGCTGCACCAAGTCAGGGGAAAGATCCCTCTGAGCACTTTTATTCTTGGTTAATAGCAGCAAACCGGTTCTTCTGTCCTCGTGGACTGGTTCTTGTTGCACTCGCTGAGGGTGAGCGAGGTGTGTGGTCAGAGAGGAAACCACCTGGTTCAGGAGACTGAAGTGGAGAAGGACTGGAGATCATGCCAGGACCTAGGTACAGACAGTTGGGTCTGCTTGTCTAGGAGCTGTTCCTGTGATGGAAGTGCCAGGGATGGTGGAGAGGGTCATTTGAGGAGAGAGAATTCCAACTGGCAGTTCTGACAGTGAGTGAAGAAGGACTAGTAGAACGAAGGAAGCAGCAGAAATGAGCTCAGGAGGAGAAAATTAATTTAAACAAAGAAAACAAGGAACCAGTCAGTAACAAGGAAACAGCTTGGATAAAAGCATGTAGAGAGAGCAGGGCTGGGCTCTGGGCAGGACGGGTGGGATCATGACTTGCTGTCAGGATGAGCAATGGGATTAATGCATTAGGAATGGCAAGTCAAGAGTTTGATGGGATCAGGAGAAAGTATAGTGGGTGCACAAGGGGAAGGAATAAACAAGGAGCAAAAGATGAAGATTTGATATGAAGTAAAGCACAAAAGTAGTGCAGAGAGCTAGCAGTCCTCTTCTGGCTTTGTAGTATTGCTATTTTATGTGGCTTTTTCCATGTCATGTTCAAGTGGAGTTGATGTACTGGTTACAATGTATATACATTGATTTCTGTGGTTGCATTTTGCATCTTTACTCCCCGTGGAAGAATATTTGACAACATCCCCAAATTAAAATTTTATCCAGAATTGTGTGCACTGCTGTTTTTCGTTCACTCATTCTGTGCAGAAAGCCTGAAGGAATTTTTTAGCAAATAAGTTCAGAATGTGTTTAGATAATATTTTTCACTTTGCATTATACTCTCTGAGGCAGAGAGAAATGCTTTAGCACTTTCATCTTGTATTTACAAAAAGAAAAAATGATTGGCATGGAGCAGGGAGTGAATGAAAGTGTGTTTTCTCAAACAAAAGTTAAATGGGAAAGAGAAATATTTCTTGCCCTCTTGAGGGCTGTTGATCTGTCAAATGTGGGTCTTACAGGAGTGGTATTCATTAAGAGTGTGTAACTCAGGTTTTGCTGTAGTAACAGAAAAACTGGCAGTGGATGAGCAGGGAGAGCTGCAATGGAGCACTACATCAATATTTTTTTACCCATCCTGGCTGTCTCTCCCAAGTATAACAGTCTGAGATCCTCTTGCTCATGTGTAGTCACTGGAAAAGCCTAAAAATAAAGGATGGGAGGAAAGGGTTCTGTGCTGGTCAAGAGCCTTTATTTCCTTACAAGTCTTTGGAGCTGTGAACCGTCTGGGTTTCACACAGGACGCTTTTGGCACGTGTTTGTAAGCTGACATTCAAAAGCTGAAAGACTGCACAGCTCTGCTTCAAGTTTTGGTGTGCAAAACAACTCCTAAGCAAATGTTTCAGTGATGGAAATGTTGGTTAGAGGTTCCTTTGCTGCTTTGCTCAAGCACACCATCGTCAGCTGATCTGAGAGGCTCCATCCTCCCAAAGCACTGCCAGCCTGAGCCCCAGGCTCAAGCACCCACAGATGATGGTTGCATGCTTTACCTGAAACCCAGAATTGCACCAGCCAACCCTTTAGGTAGTGAGAATGCATCTCACATGACACGCGTGACTGTGCCTGTCTAAATCAGTGCCCTGGGGATTTACAGCCTTATTTTTGGAATGGGGGGGCTAGCTAGGTTCCAGCTCTATTTAAAGATAAAATCAAGTGCCTCTGTCTGGCTGGCTGCATGTGTTCCTCTGAGATGCATTGGAGTAGCCCAGGAGACCATCCTGGCAGGGAGTAGGAGCTTGCATCCATTCCTGGTATGTGTGAGCATCTCCCCACCACCTCCTCCTCTGGAGAACTGTTGAACTTGTTTTATTTTTGCATTGTGGTTTCTATTCTGATTCTTGTCTGCATCATCCTTATACCGGTATTAAGTATAAAATTGCTAAAAGCTCCTTTTCCGGGGGTTCAGTATGATTGACATGAAATTATCTTGAAAGAGGAAAGCTGTAATTGTTGGAAAACTACAATTTTTGCTATAGAATGTGCTGTTTTGAAGCACATGCACCGAATTTAGGCATCATTGGAGACTGGGTCTGCACAGTTGTCACTCTTGGAAAATACTTAGTCCTGAACAGAAAGGTATCACAGTGCCAACATTTAATGGTCAAGGGAGTGTGTTGAATTGTTCCACTAACAAAAACCTTTGCTGAGCTAAACAATACAAATATAAATATTTCATTTGGCTATTAGCAGCTGAGTTGAAGTCCTGGATGGCTGGGAACAGCAGGACAGAACGGTGTGCTCCATTCACACAGAGCTCAGAAGACATTCTACGTGGTATTTCTGGGTTTCATGCACACAGTTATGGACATTTGTATTGACTCGAATCTGCTGCTGGCTTGGTGTAGTCTTCTGTGGTTTGCTTGTGGGTTCATCTCTGGGAACAAAAATAAATGGAATAGTGACAGAGGAATCAAAAGCCAGAGTCCACACTAGGAGAGTTCAGCAAGTGAAAAATGTCGAAATAATGGAAATTCAGACCCCCTTTTAACATTTAGAATGTAAGAATGAAGTGTTTGTGGGTTTCATTCATGATGTATTGCCACGTGTGGTGTTTGGGAGGTGCTGGTCAGTGGAGCTCTATTGATTTCCCTCTGGGGGCAAGGCATCCATCCAACCTTCCTGGCAGGGGGTGGGATTGATTCTTTAATCAGAACAGCAACCAGCCATCCTGAAGCTTCCTCAAGGTATTAGGGCTGAATTAAACAGTCTGGGACTAGTGTGTAAGCCCTAATGCACTTCAAGAGGCTTTTGTGGACAGGAGAAATTTGAAAATAATCAGAAGATGAACCCAAAAGTAACAGGAAAAAGCTACAGGCACAAATCACCCTTAAAAAGGGGACCATAATACATTTTCTTTGTGTGGTGCAATGCTTAACGCTCAGATTCTCTTAGGGAAGAAAAGATGCAAGAACTGCCCAGCTCTATTCATGGCACTGCATTTAGAAGTTGTTTTCTCTCCTTTGTGTATGTGTTCCATAGCTGTTCCAAAAATAGATATGGTTGCAAGTACCAAATTAGTAGAATTAGGCATCTTAAAGCCAGGAAATGCACCATTTTAAAACAATAATCACTACAGAGGAAACGTGGGATCTTATGCATATTGTGTTGTCTTTATTTGACAAAATGTTAAGACTGTGTTTCCTTGTGTGCATTTGCAGAGTCCATAATCTGTGTGAATTTTGTAAGGATGAAAATGTCATGGTTGCATTTGGCTTTATTTGGAATTTTACTTCTCTTTAACTTGGAGGAGCAATGAAACGTGATCACTGAGCTTTAGTTGGTATAGTAAGTGCTCATAAACAAGAACTAACTACAAAGTGCCAGTAGCCTTGTTAGACGTGCTCACTGATTTTTATGGATGTCATTCATGTACAAAAGCACTCAAAAAAATAAAAGTGAGGAGCCCACATGACAGCTGTTCTGTCTTGCTCTTAGTTCTCAGTCACTTTGTCTTGATCCATCTCACTCTGCAGACCAAGCCAGGTAAGCATTCATTTTATTTTTCCAGGATGTTGGAATCCTTTACAAGTATATCCATAAGGCCTGAGGACTTTATGAAAGCTGGAGTGTTTTAGGGTGGCTCTTTGTTAGAGAATTTGTCTGTGAATTCTGGATGTCCCTGATGGAAACTGGCAGGTGCTGTCGTCTTGAGCCTCTGGCTTCAGAGATGCTCTGCCCAAGTCTTCTCCCATAACATAAACTTCACTGGTCCTAGTGGTTCTTGGCCCACCAGTTTGGGCCAGAAATTAGCAGCCAAAAATTCGGAGAGGTGGATTTGAACTTCAGGATTTGTGAAAAACAAATCTTTTATTTTCCTTTCCTTGGCTGGAAGCGGTTTTGACTCAACCTTTGGACCAGAGTTGTAGCTTCCAAAATCTATTCTGAGTGGAAGGTATTGTCATTGGAACAACTGTAGAGCACTGAGTGACCTCATTGTCCTCACTGTGGGAGGGGATGTTCTTGTCAATTTGTGAGAAATTTTCTTTCTTTCCCTGCCTTCTTTGTAGGTAGGTAAACACACATTTGTTTTCCTCTTCCTCTCTGAATCAGTCTGGTTCAGAGGCCAAACTTGCTTTCCCTGCTTGGCAGATAAAGCCTCTCATAGATTCAAGTCAGTATCCTCTTTCATATTTTTTAGATGATTCAACTGCTCATCAAGCAACTGCTCCATCCCTGTGTTATAAAATGGTTGGGGAGTCATGGGACGTTCAGGGAACTGAGCCCAGAAGCTGCAGTTGCTGCGTGAAGATCAGTAGCTCAGGCCCATGGAAGTCAAAGGTTGGACAGGAGGTTCCTGTTTGTTCTTCTAACAAAAGCATTTCTTGTGTGTTTGAGCTCTTTAATCCAACAGTCAGAGCTGCAGCCTTATAATGGATGGGATCTGAAGTAAACAAGGCGTAGATATGAGGAAGAGGGAAAGGGGAAGAAGAGGAAGGCTGACATGTTGTTGTGCAGATGCCTTACACCTTAGTCTTGACCTCTGCTAAAGAGAAACTTTATTTTTCTAATGTTCTGCAGCAGGGCAGGTTCTCTGTGTTAATATCCCAGGATTTTCCCATGTCCCCCCCATGCATCTTACTTCCCGTGAGTAGATTATTTATTCTCAAAACCAGTTTGTTTTGCCTTTCTTGCATTACTCATAAGATTTATCTTATCACCGTGTACTTTAGAATTTGCAACATTTGTTTCCAAAGATGCTGCCTAAAGAGCAGTGTGATAACCTCTCCCAGACTTGAGTGCCACAAGTGTCACAAGCAGCGAGGCTCCTGTAGGTCAGCTGGATACACCAAGTAGAAATAACTTGTTCTGGGAGACCCAGAGCACTGGAGAGAGACTTGCTTGCTGATGGTGACTTGGCAACATAATAAAACAGCAAGATATTTGCAAATTTTAAAAAAGTGCTTTGAGGTGATGAGTTTTCATTTGCTCTGATGAACTGTGATATCCATAGCTAGGTGTCTCTTCCACAAAAACAAGGACTTGCCCTTTAATATCTTCCACTTTTGAGTAAATGGCTTGTACCATCTCATTTCAGTAGTAAATGATTTGCAAGTCCATCCAGCAAGACTTTTGAGGAAAGCCTCAGTGTCATTTTTAAGATGTCAGTCCTTGGAATGCTTGGGTTTCTGCTTTTATTTAGTAAGTGCAGTGCTTAAAGTATTGCGCTGTTCCAGAAGCTCCTTGTTTTGTGTTGTTGTTTTTTAATTTAAATATTTGTTTGTTTCATGAACTTGGATTTGTTGGCAATATTTTTTGCTGAAGATCCCACTGCCTTGTGCTGGGTAGGCATTGTGCAATCCAGGCACTGATGGTCCCTGTCTTGCAAATTATATGTCATGAATTAAAGACAGGAAAGATTGGAAGGAGGGAGCACAAGACGCTCAAGGATGTGGAAATCCTCAGGCTCTCCCATCTCATGACTCCTCTGGTCTGGGGTAAAATATGGCAATTTCTCTTGTGCTCGTGTTTGTTATGGAAGTTATTCTGTGTTGTGGAATTGCAACTATTGAACAGTTACTGTAGTTTGGGACAAACCTAGAAGTAAATAGAGGTTATCTATTTTATTGCATCTTTTGATATTGAAAAGCAATATAGCAAGCTGATAGTACAATTCATTTTAGGCATTGCAGTGTTCCCTGGCTGTTATAAAAGTGTGTGTGTCTGACAGCCACATTTCAAAGAGTTTTTTCAATGTACTAATTAATTCTCTTCAAATAAATAGTCATGCAAAAAATGAAATACAACATCAATATTTAATGGCATCTGCTTAAAACCCTCCCAATCTAGACTTCTGGAGTTGTGTGGGGGTGTTATTCACATAGCCCTGAATAAATGGAGGATGGAATGTGTGTGTTTTCTTTTCATTTATGGGATGAATTACTCCTTAAAAATGTGATTGTGAGGTGCTCTACATGGCCTTGTGTAAAAATAACGCAGGAATCAGCTTCATGTGTGTTTGGAAACTGTTGCTCTGCGAATCCTGTGGATGTTAGCAGAAAGGGAGATTCTGTTTCCTGAAAGGAATGACCTGGTCTCCACCTTGCAGACTTGTCCAGTGCAGCAAGTTTGCAGAAGCTGCACTGAAAGCGAGCTGCAGTTCTTCTCTTGCTGCAGGAAACAGTGAGCCCAAGTGATCAGCATCTTACCGTGCACATCGCATTGTTTCACGTTCCTCTGTTGAGCAGCACAGCAATGAGCTGACCTAAATTTATGGTTCTCTTGCGAGACGTCAGTCTGCTCTTAAGCTGTTTGCAGCACTTTTATCTGTGAGCTGGCCGTGTTTGATGTTAGTGCTGTGTTATCAGCTGCTGATGTGAAATGGGGAATCATTCTTCTTGTGAAGAAGTGAATTTGTGACAGATTTGTGTGCAATTTGTGGGCACTGTTTATGCCAGAGCTGGGGAATCCATTACTTAGTGGAAATGACAAGCATTTGTTAGACTTCCTCCCACAACAGTGTCAGAAAAGAGCAGCACTGTGCTTGCCATCCTCCTTTAATGCTTCATGGTTTGTTATTGCTGTATGGGAAAACACAAGGAGCGGGTTGTAGTGTAAACATTCCTTGTATTTATTTGTTGGTGGTGTTGTGATAGCCTTCCACTTGATCTTCCAGGAACGTGAGAAGAGTGGAAATCAGGGTGACACATCTGTAGTTTTACTCACAAAATTCCACCCCATGTGCTCTGTGAGCAGCATATTTTGCTATTACAGAGTCCTAACAAACCAATTAATTAAGAAATATTCCTGTAACACACACTGTGCTGTCACACTGACCCAAACTTAACCAGCAGCTCTCCATGACAAAGATTTTAATAACATTTAACCGTGGTTTGTGTTAGTCCTTTGAGTAAGCACATCATGATGGATGTGGTGTGGTGGTCTTGGTTTTGTTCGCCCTCAAGACACAAGAATGCTTTTTATTGCTGTCCCAGTAACCAGTCCAAAGTACAGCAAGCAGCTTTACACTTGAAAAACTGTAGCACCCTTTCAGGAAATATCTGCGGCGCCTCAGATTTTTTCAGCCTGCTCACGCATTCAGAACCCCGGACAAGCAGCTTAAGATCTGAATGAGATTGTTCACCAAATGAGTTGGTGCAGCATATTAATTTGCTGGTGCTTCTAAATGCCTGCAGTGTTACGAGAGCCTGCAATGGCACTAAAATACCAGGAGCTTTGTTGGCTCTAAACTCCTTAAAAGAGAGTTTTAAATTCTTGTCTGCTTGCCGTAGCCTTACCAGCTTTATAAAGAATTTGAGATCTGTACTTCAGAAAGGTTGTGCGTCCTGGGCTTGGGAAAGTTAGTAAGAGCTTTTCCTGGTAGTATTAATTGTCTTGGAGCTTGATTGTGCTCTAGGTTTTACTGTATAGCTGATTCTATGAGCCTCCTATTAGTGCCTTTATCTAGATGCTATTGGATATGTTTATTGTGTGGTTTTATGCATAGGATTTATGTTGCAAAAATATTTGCCTTTGCAGTTAGGTAAATGTCCTGGGGTGACTTTATGGTGCTTGTAACATAATGTGGTTTTAATGAGGCTGGATGTAGCCTCAACCTGATTTTATGTGTATTTTAAGTTACTATTTAAATGCCAGAGTAGAACTGATATGACATGAAACTTTTCTATTTTTTTTCTCTTTGTCTGTTAAAACAGCACACTCCTCCTCAAAACCAATATTCTGCCTGGCAGCTGGAGAGGGATATGAATTGTTGTCAACAACTACTAAAAGTTTAAAACTTTAGAAGTCAATTTTCAAGGTCTTGAAGCAGATTATTTTATTTAGAGGCTGAACCGAATATTTCAATGAAAACTAAAAAATCCAGTGTTCCATGCTGTCCCTCATCTCACTGTTCCTGGATTTAAGCAAATTTGTACTTCTAGAAGATGGGGTGAGCAGAGGCAAGTGGTCAGACTGGTGTGACCCAAGTGTGGTTTTTAATCTTGACTCCAATAAGCACTGCTCTAAATCGGGTAGTGATTTTCTTCACAACTTTGTCTGAAAACTGTATTAATAGGAGGCTGTTTACTTATGTAATTTCCATTAGTATTGTAAAGATATTTATTTTTTCAAGTGCACTGGAAGCTTGAAATCTGTATCATGGTATCATCATTGTTACAGCATGAGCTATAAAATATCCACATGTGTTTTTGGAACCTAAGGAAATGAGATTGTTGTCACAAGAAAACTGGATTACCCCTTTTGCTCAGCTAGACTTGCCTATCCAGCTTAGGAGCAGAATCTGCTTGCCGAGGGAAGCAGTCCTTACTTAAAGGATCAAAGGATGTTGCTCTTCTAGCTCAGGGTGGCAAAATGTCATTTATTCCTAATGCTTCGGTTTCCAAGCCATATTGGTCAAAAGAAACTGTAATTGTTGATTTATTTCCATAAAATGTTCTGACTGTTTTTCTTTGAGAGGCCGGAGGCTGTGTAGGGAGCCAGCCTGAAAGGTTTGGACAGTCTGTAGCTGCCCTACTTTCTAGAAACTGTAATTTCAGGTTGTGTCGGCTGGCACAGCACGGTCAGCAGAGTGAACTTGAGCTTTGTCCGCTGGGGCTGGGAGCGTGGCTGTCCTGCAGCACCCCTGTGGCACAGGCAGCAGACCGCCGAGCCTCGCTGGCCGCGCTGTGGTTCCCCACGTGGCTCTGCTTTCTGAGAGCTGGGCCCAGCTCTGGAGCTCTTGGAGTAAAGGCAGCTCTCAGCACAAGGAGGCTGCTGTTAGGCTGGGGAGGCTTTGCTTGCTTTAAATGCTCTCCGGTCAGGTGCTCGGGCACTTAAAAAGGATGGGTGGTAGAGACGATTGTGCTATAAACTCTAGTTCTGCACCTTTCATCAGTGTCATTTATGGGGTAGGGGACTGTGATTTCTTGCGTTTTACAAGGCTGGGTGACACGTGGTCTCTTTATTCTTCTTGTCTGAATGTTTGTGTAGTGATGGAGTTAAATTTACCTCTTTCTCTTTAGATTCTTGCAATTGTCATATGTCCCATGGAGAATGTCAAGCATCCCTGAGTGAGCAGCCGGAATGACTCTGTCACAATCCTGGGCACATTGTGCTGCTCTATTGACTCTGCAAACCTGAAATGTGTGTGGGAGAACTTTCTCTTGTAGTCTAGCATGTAATTTAATTGATGTTTGTTTGGTAATTTGCCTCCGATTAAATTATTCATTGTCACCACTGAACAAATGCTTTGTATGCTTCTGATGGGTCAGCATTTTGCACAATATTTCTCCCTTCTTATTCCACCTACTTTGAGGCATTCATTCCATTTTGCTGCAATCTTAATGCTGAGAGCAGCTTCTGTTGGGAGAAGGGGGAGACCCATTGGACTTTGCGAGGCTTTGTGCAGTGATTATTTGGTTAAGGGAAATGCGATTACTTTTCCTCAGATTTAAACTTTGATGTAACACAAGCTCACACTACAGTTAATGGGAGTTGTTAGCTGAGGATAAACTTCATAAAAACGTCAGTGAAGCAAGCATGTGAGAATAGGAAAATATGCTCTCTTCCTCCAAAGGATAAGAGACTGAAGTGATCGAAGAATTATTATCAATAGCATTTATGCTTTGATGCACAGGTGGATGTTTCTGATGTGTCAATGGCAGAGTTGCCTCACTAGTTTTGGTCTGACCATATTTTAGCTTGGTAATTCTATGGCTCTACAGGTAATGTTGTCTTTTGTAGAGAAGAAGAAGCATGGCGAGGATCCGCTTGAAGTCTGAATATTTTATGCAAGTGGGATCAGATTGAAACAATGTTTTTGTCCAAAGGGAGATAAATGGCCTAACTCTGGGACATTGCAGAGTGCAGATGCAGCTGGGGTTAAGCTCTTCCCTGAATGTTTATCAGTGAAAAACTGAGAGGAAAAAGGTATTGGGTAAAAGAAAAATATGTGACAGGATTGTAGAGGACTGTCTTGGTTGTCATTTTTACAGCTTCATGAAGGGCCAGGTTTTATTGTAATATAAATGTGTGAGAAGCTGTAATAGATGGATTTGAGGCACAGAGTCTCTACAGCTTTCTTTTGGCTCTTTGCTTATATTTCTGGCCCTGTTCCAGAATTTATCCATTTTTTGCCAGTGTAGCTTGACTCCACAGAGTGGAGTGTATGAATAGCTAATTCTGAATTATAAAATGCGCTTTGAACAGAATATGTTTGTTAGCACATTTTGAAGTGACCATCTTTGTTGTTTGCAGGCATTTTAAATGTTATACACTCTGACAACATTGTTGTTCTATCCATTGCATTAGATTTGAGTTGCATACATCTCTGATAATCTTCCTGTTCTGGAAACTTCACTATTTCTTGGATCAGAGTGGAAGCACCTAATCTAATTTCTGGGTTAAAAATGGAATGCAATGGCAGATAGAAATACTTCAGGCATAGCAGTAATCTTATTTGGTCTTGAGTGTGAAGTAGCTCTTGAAAAATCTAGGATTGTATTTGTCATGTCATGGTATTTAAGGTATTAAATGCTTTCTGAACCCCATCTACAAAGAAGTTTTTCAGCAGTTTGTTCCATTTAATTTTGAAATGAGAGGAGGGAACAGTCAGTTCACATCTTTCCTTTTGAACTTTAGGGAAGTGTTTGGAACACTCTGAAGTGGGAGAGCTTATTTTTTTTAACCCTAGTTATTGCCATTGCTCCAGTGATTCCAGGACTCAGCCTCAAGCTGAGCAGAATTAGTGATTTTTACAGCTTTTTTTTTTTTTTCTGAGTGTCTGCATAAACATCCGGCAAGGACACGGTGCCTGCACTGGGGTTTGGTCAGTTCTGGCTTCACAGCCAGGGGAGGAGGTGAAAAGGAGTATCAGGAGTAAAGGCTGTTGTGTTTAGTGAATTAATATATCTTTGCATTAAGGTGTGTAGAAAAGAGCTTTGCACACGTGCTCAGTTCTACGCCCACCAGGGGATTTATTTAGTGGAGATTAGAAGTTTTGCTGTTGAGAATACCAGGCATACCTGATAAGACCTTTGCTAGTTTTTTAAACTGTTATCTTTTGGGGCTTGTTTTGATAGAGGGGGACCAAGGACTCTTATTTGCAAAGTGTAATAATGTCACTGATTGTTTTTAAGTGGTGATATTAAAAAAAAAATCAAATTAATCCCCCCAAACCCCTTTCCTAAACTCCAGTTGTGTGCTCAGATCTGAATCATATTCAAAAAGGGTTGATACTAATGAGTAAATTTTGACTTTGAGTATGCATTAAACAACTTGGGTATCCTACATGATGAAACCAGTATGGCATTGGTTTGTGGTGAAGTTGGGCAAAAAGCTAATTTCGGAAAAAAAAAAATTCCCACGGACTGCTACAGTTTGAAGTATTGTTCTGTGGATAAGATTCTGCTGCTGTGATTCAGTATGGTTTTGGATAAGAGGGCAGAATTGCCTTTTTTGTGTGTGTTCTTTTAAATGGATCAGCAGCCCTGTTTGGCTTTCTATTGTAGTTATCCACACCATGCAATAAGCAGGAACACTCTATGGCTCATTTTTAATAATCAGTACACAGCTGCCCAAAGGGGAAACTGTGGGCAAGAGCTCTTGTTGATCTTTGTTTTAACAGCTGGTATTATTAAGGGAGAGCTTCACAGACTGGGGAAAAAAAAAAAAAAGAGGATGAAAATCAGTCAACAGTTAATCCAAGATGTGGCCAGACAGCAAAAGATTTACTGGGAATTAGTTCTAAAATTGCATTTGTTCAAATAATTCCAGCAGAAACGAATGGGTGTGTATTAAATGGGGGAAGTGGGATGGTGCTGGGGAACAGTGAAAAGTTGCAACATTTGTCAACTGAAAAACCTTCCTGGAACAACAGCAGCATATATTTAGCATTGTTACCATGCTGCAACTCCTGGGGGAGGCAGCTCGGATCTGGAGCTCTGCTGCAGCTCATGATTTATACCCTCCTAGCAGCAGAGCCCACAAACCAGGAGGATCTGCTCATTTTCAAAGTTCTTGTTTATAATGCACGGAACAGTGAATCCCTGTGGGTCCTTGCAGCTTTCAGGCTGCAGCTCTGGATACTGTCAGCAAAAACCAAATCTTTATCCCATTCCTGTTCCCCCAGGACGAGCAGAAGGAGGAGGCTAGCATTGCTTTGTTTTGTTTCCTTGTTTTTTGTTTCTTTTTTTTAATGAGATTTGTGGGTATAATTAATTCTAATGGTAGAGGTGCATCATCTCTGTGGTCCCAGCAGATTTTAGTAGTTATGAGCCTTTGCTTAGCTAATGAGTCTGGATTTTAAAGTCTAGATTCTGCTGTTTATCCTCATACCTAGTACAAATAACTTCACTTAAATCAGTTGAATTGCCCTAGAATCACCAAAAGAAGTAGCAGTAGCATGTTTGTCTCCAATTTAAATAACTGAACAAGAGCATGGAAAGGTAGAAATGCACTCAGTCCTTCAATAAAAACAGTCCAACTTAACATCTGGCATTAGTTGAAGTTTCTCTCTTATTATCTTGTTCTTTAAGAGCTTTCTTCCATCCTGGGTTGTAATTTGCACATTATAATGTATTTTGAAACAAAACTGTGTCTTGTTCTGGGGTTTCTTGAGTGTGTTTTATAAGCAGAATTGTAGGTTTGAAAAGAAGTGTTCCTTTCTGAATGGGCGGCTCGTGACAGATGGTTCTCATTGTGGCAAAGTCATGCAGTGCCTCAAACCTCAAAGTGCATAAATTTATTTGAAGGAAATGAATCGCTGCTGCATCATGGCTATCTATGAAAAGTGTCCTTGGACATCGAAATGGTGCTTTTTGAGCCTTGCCTTTTCCTTATTCAAAGAGAACTATAAAATTCATTCTCAAGAGCATGAAATTGTGACACCTCTAAGAAGCACATTTCCCTTTTCAAGAGATGCAACATTATCTTTAGAAGGATCTCCCACTGATAACAGCACGTGATGCCTCAGTGTGGCCTTTTCAGGTACCTGTTTGAGTAAAACCAAAACAGCACCTACTGCTCCATGATGGATGTACTTCTGTCCATGCAGTCTAGGACATGTAATATCATTTGCCATCAAAAACTCCTTTGTTCCAAGAAAACAAAGCGTAGTCCTATTTGTCCCTCACTATCCACTCTCTGGCTCAGTTGCTGTTTCTCTTAATCACCTGTGGCTCATCAGCTCTGTCCTGCTGCAGCTGAACTGATCATATCGTCCTGCCTTCCCACTCCCCAGAATTCATCACTCCTCTCTGTTATCTTACCTCTTTCAGCATCTTTCTGAGCTGCTGCAGTACCAGCAACCACATCCTCTCTCTGAGGGTACATCCCCTCTCACCTTCCTTCCTGGCTGCTGTGTTAGCACAGTTACTTGCCCTGTTGCTATGGAGGGACTACAAGTTCTGCTTTACCACATCCTTTACAGGATACGAAGGCGCGGGGGGGAGGAGGAGGCTTGGTTTGACCTCAGGGTGGTGGAGGGTTTGGGGCTTCAATTGGTTTGGGGTCTGGTGAGAGGCTCGTTTTGCTGCAGTGGTAAGAACAGCCCTTGGGGGCAAGACCGGGAGGTTTCTTGCAGGGTCATCTGCTCTTGGAGTAGGATCTTGCAGGGTCACCTGCTCTTGGAGCTCCACTGCTTCTGTGGTCTCCAACTCAGAAGCTTCTGGCTGCTGCAGAAGGAGCAGCTTCACTTCACAGTTTAAGCTGTCAGCAGAGAGAAGGAGACACTGCGAGTGTGTGTGTGTGAATGCCTTGGCAGTGGATGACATGGGTTGTACTCACCCCGGGAAGCTTCTCCCCGTGAGCCACGTGCTGGGTTTTGCAAGGCTTCCATAAGAGGTGTTTGTTAAAGTGGGTCACCACGGCGGGAGCGTGGCTGTACTCCCAGTGACCTCTCCAGCAGGCAGGGGTGGCCTCTTGCTGACCTGTTGCTGTCCTGAGAGCCACTCTCCCTCCCAGGCCTGCCTTGGGAGCTTGGTGCTGGCTTTGCTGCTGTTCACTGCTGTGGGCTCGGTAACCCAGTGCTGTGTTGGGCACCTTCTCTGTTGGTGATATTTTTGCCCCCTTTGAAGGAGAGGAATGATGAGGAGGACTCCATGTTCTCAGAAGGCTAATTAATTACTTTATGATACTACATTATATTAAAGAATGGTATACTATGCTGTACTAAAGAATACAGAAAGGATACTTATTAAATGCTAAAAAAATAATAATGAAAACTCATGACTCATTCCAGGGTCTCGACACAGCTTGGCCCTGATTGGCCAAAGAGTCAAAACAACTCACACCAGGATGTAATGAAACAATCACCTGTGGGTAAACAATCTCCAAACACATTCCACCTGAGCAAAACACAAGAGAGAAGCAAATGAGATAAGAATTGTTCTCCTTTTCTCTGAGGCTTCTCAGCTTCCCAGGAGAAAAATCCTGGGCAAAGGGATTTTTTTTCAGAGAATGTGAATGCTACACCTTCTCTACAAGGAGGTTGAACCTTCACCAGTTCCAAGCTCCTTTCATTAGTGGGGATGTTCCTGTGCAGCTCTGCTGTAGGTGGATCTTTTAGTGAGATGTTGCAATCAAACTGGTTCCCTGTCGGCCCTGATTATCTGGTTGTGCTCCCAGGACTGGCCATGCCTCAGAGCAGCTGGAATATTCATGGTGCTCTCCAGGTGCTTGCCTTTGTGCCAGCTGCTCATGGTTTTTCTCAGAAGTGCTTCTTGTTTGAATTAAGTCAGGTTTTTATCCAGGTAGGGTTCAGGTATGGCCAAAACCTGCCTGTGGGACAGCACCCCGGATTAATTAGCAGGAGGGGTCACTCTTGAGTTTGTGGAAGGTGGTTTTTGGGGTGGGGATGAGTGTGGTTGGTCTCAGAAACAATTACAAGGCTGCGCAAAGTACTTTGCTATTATACTGGGGCAATATTATTTTCTACCCAAATTAAAACTGGCATAAATATTAGAACTTATTTTGCTTTCCAGCTTCAGCAAAATGCTGAAGGAGGTTAAGCATTTCAAGGCTGAAATATGGCCCAGAAACTGCTTTATTCATAATGTCTATTGAAACAGGCAGGACAATAGATGTGAGTTTATCTGGCAACATAAAAGGTATTTCAACCTAAAACATAGTTTGTTTCCACTCTTGCTTTCTGTCAATTCCCCTTCACACAGGTTTGAAATACATTCAGTTTCCTAATGATGCAGCAAAGAATCTTATTTGTTTTTGTGGTCTCCTAGCTAGATCAAGTTCCCAGGTGAATGGAAGAGGTAGACTAGTTAACCTTGAGGGCTTTATGGAAAAATGTGTTTAGGGGATGGCAATGAAAGGAAGATGGAGATGGGCAAGTAAGGTGGCTTTTTTCCCTGGGCTATTTATTATTCAGCTCAAGCAGAAATCATGCCTGTTTAGGCATCCTGTGAAAAGGTCGGGAGGAATTAATTTAATTCTTGAGGGGTAAAATGAAATGGAACATGTGTGGCAGAAGAGGTGATCTGCATGACAAGTGCACGTGATCATAAACAGCTTTGTTAGCAAGAAGCGGATGTGTGAGGGAATGGAAGGTTCTCTCAGAAAACAGCCAGTGAAGCCACAGCACTGTGTGAGTTAAACCTGGCAGAGATGGTGTCCCTGCCCCATCCCTCTGTGCTCCACGGTGCTGTGAGTGCTTCTTGTCTCTGCTGCAGGAAGGGAAAGGTTGGTGTCCTGTGTTCCATATATAATCAGGGATATTTGTTTAGTGTCATTAGCTGAGGGTTTCACCGACTTGCTGACAAGTTTTGTGTGGGAAGTTGATTCTCATCAGTAGTGGCTGAGTCAACAGATGCTGAATTGCTTTGGTATTTTCTACTCATCTCTATTTTCTGGAAGGCTCTTGCAGTGGTAGCCTGTATTTTATGCATTTTCTTTCATTATTAATTTGCCTGGAGACTGTTAACATTTGCATATAGCTTTATTGTAGGTCTCTGAGGATCTGTGATCTGAATTCCCGTGCATTCTGCCAGTGCTGGAGTGCCATATGGGACTCAGCCGAGCCTGTGAAGGGCTCCTCGTCTCGTTAATTATTTTTATAATTTGAAGTTGTTAAACCATGCAATCTAAAAAAGTAATTTAGAAATTGAACACTGTAATGTATTCTTGATCTTCACTTTAATTCCTTTTTGCCTATGAAAGTGAATGAGAGTGTTTTAAAAAAAGATATGGGAGGAGAAGGTATGATCAGAGGTAAAAATTAGCTATTAATTCCCCTATTACTATTTTTGTTATTAATGAAAGTAAACAAATAATCTTGTGAGGAAACAGAATCAAACTCACTGGGGAATGAGATAGTAGAAAGTCTTCAAATATTCTGAATATTTAAGAATCCTGAGTCTTTTATTGCACTGGTGCATGAGAATTACAGGGGAGGAGGCATATGCTAAAAATAAAGGCTGTTCATTTGCTATTAGCATCTGAATTTTCAGCATAGTCTTTCTTCATTATTTGTCTCTGTGTTAGCATTCTTAATTTCACGCTTCTGCACTGTCACCCCTGACAGCAGCAGAAAGGGTGACAGTGACAGTTTAGCCTGGATACTGGTACAGTAAATGCTGCCAACTCAGTCTACTCAGGGCAGGTTTGACAGGAAGATTTAAATTGCAGAATTAATTGGTAAATTCTCCTAGAATCCAAAGTTTTGTTCACAGTTGAAATCAAGTAGAAACCCCAGTCCTTCTGGCCTGGCTGGGTGTTGGAACTGGGCAGGGTGAGTCTGGCTGCAGAGAGGCTGAGGCTGCAGCTCAAGAGAAGAGTGAGGGCATCCCCTTTATTTCAGTCAATGTTAGGGCTGAAGAAGCCTCTTGGTGGCAAGTGAAGGTCCATCTTTGGATCTGAACGCCGTGTGTTGAACTATTTTGCAATAGATGGAAGCCCTCTAGAAAGAGGAAGGAATATCTCACTGAGCTGATCTTCAAAGACCTCATGAATAACACTTTATTGCTCAATAATTGGTTGTACTCCATGTTATATGGCCAAGAAATGGGAAGAAGGTTTTTCTTTTGCTTTATTTTTTTTTATTTTCTCCTTAATGGCTAAGTTTCCTCTTCCCAAAATACTTCGCATAGCTGGGGAATGTGACTTCAGGAGGGCAGTTGAGAAGTGAAGGGGATTTGACAGCTTAAAGTAACCATTCAAATGAAGCAAAGCAAATGGGCAGCACTGTTTCCATTTTAAGCATTGTCAGGGTAACAAGCATGCAACCGAATTTCAGAAAGAATGCATGGATGGGAGGTTATTTGGGCAGTGGTAAAAGCACTGGGAGAGAATTAATGGGAACAGAAATGAAGTTAGAAAATGAATTTAGAAACACACTTTGCCTTAGGGTTAAAATAGTCAAAGCATTCTGGGTACTTGGATGTCAAATTCCTGTTCAAGTTAATAACTAAAGTTCGACTTCCCTCTTTTGAGCTTCCATTTTTGTGTGCGTGCTCAAGAATGTGTTAAGCACTGGACAGTTTTTTTAAGCAGCAGGAGCTCTGCTTTCCCACCTGAGTCAGGTGGATCAGCTCCTGTATTCCAGCTCCTCCCTCACCTGGGCCAGTGCTTGTAGTGGCACATGTTGCTGGCTTTGGGAAGCAGGTGGAATCTGATGGAGGGGGTAAGTTACAGTTCCACAAGTTGTTTAATTACATGCATATTGTCACAGGCAATTAGAAGTCTATTCTTTTTAGTAAGCTGACACCACAATGAACACAGGCACTTGAAACTGGGAGAAGATGAGATTTGGCAGGTTGTAAGGATGTAGTAACACGAAGGCTGTGGTGGGAGCCTACTGTGACAGACAGCTGACTGTCAGTGCAGGATTTCTGCTCAAAGAATGTTCTTAGGTGTGAACCAGTCTCAGAGGAAAGTAATTCTTCTAGAAAATGTTTTGGTGGTTCTTTTTCTGGGAAAACAGGTGCGGTGTGACCTTTTGTTTCTCCCTTGCTGTGGCCAAGTGGGAGCATTCTTACTGAACATTGCATCATATTTCTTGCCTTGTTTTCTTGAATGCTAAAGCCCTGTGGAGTTCATTGTTTCCGGATGTTCTCCCTGACTGGAAGGGTGAGGATGCTGCAGAAATGAACAGAGAGTCTGTACTTTGAAACTGAAAGCTGAAGCAGCAGCTCATGGGGCACCTGAGGCCTCTTGCAGCTGATAACTGACCCTGCAGAGCTGCAGTGGCACAGTTCACCTGCTAAACCATCTCTGCCAGGGCTGGTGCACTTTGTGCTGAAACATGTGTTGCTCTCATTAGACTCCAGAATAATTGATGTGGGGGTGGGGGGGTGGTTTTACTCTATATTCCTATTGAGAATGCATTTTTGTAATGAACGTTGAGAAAAGTAAATAAATTTCCAAAAAGTGTTTTCAATATTGGTTATTTGAAGGCATAATGTTGTTAACTGCTCTCAAAAAATCTCTTCTTCAGAAGTCCTGTTTTGCATTGATTACATGTATCCCTGGACTTTGGGACTCCATTAATTGAAGGTTATGCTGTACCATCAACACCTTTTGTGTCATCTGTCCTCCCTTGATTCATTAACTTTAACTCAGAGCCTTTGCCTACCTTCAGTGTCCTTCAGATGCACGGAGCAAGGAGGACAATCTGTGTTGTGTCCCTCTGGTTGCACTGCCCTTCCTTTGCAATCTCATGCTCAGCCAGTGATGGTGTTGCCAATTTTACTGACTTTTTTCATCCTCAAGGCACTCGGCAAAGGGAAGGGACGATGGAATGCGTGACCCCAGTGTAACACACTGCTGTGGGGCGTTGGCTGCTGAGCGAAATGGCACTTGGGCCAACACTGTTCCATGCCCAGAAAAGAACAGAAACTCCTCTCTTTAGCAAATCTGCAGAGAGTTAAACTTCCCCTTGTCTCTCTTGATAGTGGAGGTCAGTGCTTGTACTTTTGAGGTGGTTCTGCCTAGAGCTTGGCACAGGGCAAGTGCCTCATCTCACTTTATAAATAGAAATTCAGCATCTTGCCCTGGCTGATCTGTCTGACAGCTGCACCACCGTGTGCTCCTCTTACACTGCTCCTCAGGGAGTTTTATTTCACCAAACCTGGCCTGGTGAGGCCTTAGAAACAGTCCAGCAGGTCCCTCTGTGGGATGCCAGCCCACACTGGGGCAGCTACCTGGAGCCATTTCTGGGCTTTTATTCCAACTCTGATCTAAATGATGTTCTGAGAATTGATTCAGGGTGGGATGATGGTGGGAGGTTTGGACAAGCCACCACCAGGGTTGTCTTTTCAGGGTGAACCTGCTCGGTCTTGAAATCTGGATTACCTTGAAGGGCAGGATCTCCTTGGAAGGCTTTCTTTCCTCTGGGAAACCTTGACCTTTCCTCTCTGGATGGGGTCACAGTAGGATAATAAGCTAGTTTATCAGAGCATATTTGTACCAAGAAAGGTGATTAAATTTGCTTACAGGGTGAATTTCCCTGCCCGAGATTTCCCTTCTCTAAATCAGGAGTGTGTGAATCCATGTCAACTTGTGACTAATGGACTTCCCCATGGGGTATTTATTTTATATGCATGTGTTTATGTTAAATAATGTAAATTATGGAAGAGTAGGGTGTGGGAGAGCTAGAAGATCTCTTTATCAGAAACCTTAAAAAGGCCATGTTTGCATTACTCTCCTGATTTCAGCATAATCCCAGAGATGGAGAGGTTGTATTTTTGAAGCAGAGCAGAAGGTGCTTCTCTGTGCTGGCATCAGGCTCCAGGCTGAGCTGAGCCCTCTGGCAGGAGGAGGACCATTGTTACCCCTGACTTTGCCTTCTCCCCAGCTGTGAAGCTGTGTGAAATTGAGATTTGTATATATGCAAACATGTACGTTTTTAGTCTGTGTATTCCCTTTCTGCAGAATGCACACATCCTCTTTCTCAGTGGCTGATGCTACACTGGCTCGAGGGTGATTTGTATTGCTGGAAGTAAGGATTTTATTTTGGCTAGTTTGAATTTTTTTATTTCAGTTGCCCTTAAACACTTTCCTGTAGTTTCTGGAGCACTTAGTCCTGGAGCACTTAGAGGTTCTTTACTATTTTTGTAACTTAATACTATTACCTTTTTGCTGTTCTGCCTCCAGTGCCTCTTTAATTGACTAAAACTGACATAAGTTAAGTTGAAGCCTAGTCTGGTTGGGCTGACTTGGTTTGAAATAGTGCCTGATGCTAAAGCAGAGCAAACACACAATGCACAAACCCTGTGTGTCCCATTCCACGAGCCTTACCTGCTGCTTTTACTCCCTTCTTCATGGTGTTTTGCAGATTTTGTCTTCTTAACATGGTTCCTATTTCTTCCCTTCAAATAACAATCAAGCAGCTTTATTAGCAGGTTTATTTTCTTTATTAGCTCCTGTGTACATGTCTGTTCAAGGCTGGCAGAATCCCTCCTGCCACCAGTGTAAGTCAGCGTCACAGCCAGATGTGCTACAGAGCAGAAAGTGGTTTTTGATAAAAGCAACATATTGACAAACCAGGCTTTGTTGTAGCTTTCAGTGATTTTTCTGCTCTGTGTCTGAATGGAGTGGGTTTGTCTGGCTTTTGTGTCTCAGTGGTAGCTCTGCACACTGAGCCACAGGGCTCAATCTTTTGCACAGAAGCATCACTTGTGGCAGAATCTCTGGTGGAGGCAGCTCAGCATCCCACCCCAAATCTAGTGCTGTGTGTAATTTTGGGGAAAACGTGGTCAATCTAATTTGTAGATTGCACAAACTTACTCTCTATTTTCCTTGTAAACCATAATGGAACCTGATGCCAAATAAGTTAGGCTGATATTAAAGCCCTTGTTTATTTTACAGTGTATGTCTGTCAGAATAAATATTCAATGTATTACAGTTTAAAAATTATATTTCAAGTATTGTAGAAACAATAACGTCTGCAAAGCTGTGTGGAATGGACTGTGGAATTTGAGTGCTGTTGAAGTAACCAAATTTTAAAAAATAAGGTGATTATAATTGAAATCTGCAGATAGTAATAAACTGGCTTGGATAATTAATTTGGATTTAGAGTTGCTTAATTTCTTTTGGCATTTGCAAATCCCAGGCTGACTTGTGGAATGTTCTTGATTTCATTGAAAACATGTGTGACTGTTTTTGAGGGCAACAATATTTGAAGAACAAAGCAGTATCTGTATCTAAATGGAGGTGGACAAGAAAACTTTCAGAAAACATAGCTTCTGTCATTTTGGGGGGCATTGTGTTGTCTGTTTTAGAACAAACATGCTATAAAGGAACTGAAGTCTGCTCTGTAAAAAGATTAACTGTTCTGAATAACATTTAAAATTCATGGCACTGGCAAAGCTGGAGTTTAAATCTACAGTTTTCATATGAAAATCAGAATTGTTAATTAGGAGTAGTTCCCAAATTCATGGAACATCTATTAGTTCTTCAGAGTAAAACAAAATACTGTCGTGAGCATCTATTTCTTATCCTACATGTAAGTATTTATATCAGAAGATGGTATTTAATAGAATTGCCAGTATTTCTGGAATGAAACTGATTCAGAAATGAGTAATGAAGAGTGTTACTGAATTGGGCTTGTGTTAAAATACAGATTTCTGTTGATTAAAAACCTGTCTCACTATAAAAGTATCTAACTGGTAATGGAAAATATTAACAACACTTTCTGTATGGTGATACTCCTTTTGTAAATTAATTTTAGTTGTCTCTGTGTTCAGTGAGACTAAACTATTTTTTTATTCATTGCAGGACCAGTTTGACAACTTAGAAAAACACACGCAGTGGGGTATTGATGTTCTGGAAAAGTACATCAAGTTTGTAAAAGAAAGAACAGAGATTGAACTCAGCTATGCAAAGCAGCTTAGGTAAGTTGATATGTAAAATTCTGGGCTTTGAGTTGCATCTCTTCAGAGCCTGTAATCAACTCAAAGTTTGCTGTGTCAGTGGTGGTTTTGTTTATAATAATGGCTTTTAGGAAAAAAGCTTTAAATTAAAAGATTGGAAAGTAAAAGTTAATTTAAGATCCTGTTGTATTATATCTGCTAGTAATCATATGTTTTGCAAAAGGAGAGGTTGTTGAGGTGGCTGAGCAGCACACCAGGGCTTACTCACAGTTTATGCATGATTAATGGCTCAGGCTTCGAGGGCAGCACTGTAATGTTTTCCATGAAATTGGGGCTGCTGTGCAAAAATGCTGAAGGGTTTAAGAATTCAATGGAATAATGATCATTTGTTAGGGGAAGTTTAGGTTTTCTTTTTCTAAGACAGGCCCTTTTTGAACGTGCGTGGGGAGGAATTACAGGTCAGAAAGGCAGCCCCAGCCCGTGGTAATTTTTCCTATTTAGTTAAGAAGGTTACAGCTTGAGATTTGAATTACAGTTTTACAATTTTTTGAGGTATCTCCTGATCAGAGCAGAGATCTTTGTGAATTAATCTCAAATAATTGCTGCTGGGTACTTTCTACATGTCCATGTCTGGCTTGATTGTAGACAGAGATGAGTATGTGTGAACCAGACACAGAAAAAATCTTCCTTGAGGTCAGGTCCTAAGGAAGAGGTGCTAAGAACCCTCCCACAGGAGTAGATATCACCTTGCTTTTCCCAGTGAGGTAGAAAAAGCTGAGAATTGATCAGGGGTGAGAAGGGAGTAAAGCACACAGGGGGTCCTGCTGAACAACACTGTTGGCAGCCACTAGTGCCCAGTGCTGAACTGGCAGTGCTGGTTTTAACTGGGAGAGGGAGAGCAGGAGTAATTATTCCTAACTCCCCCAGTAAACTGGCCTTTTATTTGCATGGCGATAATAAATCTTGAGGACTCTTTCCATCTTCTTGGCTTTTAAAGAGATGAGATCTGAGGTTTCAGTTGATCTGTGTATCTAACACAGTGTCTGTTTAAAAAAATCACCCAGAATTTGCTTGTGTTTGAGAGGATTGGAGATGCACAATGGGCTGTGATTTATGAGGAGCTGGTAGTAGATAAATCCCTGCCTTGATGGTTGTGTGCTCTCCCAGGGGAATGCCAGGAGGGTTCCCCAGGGTTTCTGCTACCGACAAGCAGGAAATAGAAAATGACTCGTGCAGGAACAAATTGCTCACATCCTATGGAGAGGAGCAGAGGTTGAATTACAGAGGCAAAATGAGCTGGAACAAAGAGAGTGTGACTGGACTGGGAAAGCCCAGCAGAGTATCTGGGTGAGCTGGCCCGTCTTAGGAACAATCCTGCACTAGACTCACTGGAGTATTCATGATGACAAATTCCAGGTGTAAAGAGCTTAATTATTGAAATAAACACCCAACTGTTGTTTGTAAATGAAAGTGAAAGATTGTTTTACCTGTGACCATGTAGAAACTATGAATTTCTTGAGCTTTATTTCTTATTCTGTTCAAGACTTCCCAAAAAAACATGGTCTATTTGTTTCTTGCCTCTCTGTGTTTTTATGGTTTGAGGACAAATACATCTTTCCCCAAGGAGCTCTTAAACACAGGGTTGCTTGCAGACAACTAAGAAGTATAAAAGAAAAAACAAAGAAATGTAGACTTGTCAAGTGTTGAGGTAAAACAGTGCTGGACATTAAAAAAGAAAAATAAATCATGCATCTGCTTTTATTTAATAAGTGTCCTTAAGCCTGGTGCAAACCTTTTTTGTACCACATCCATTTGGTGTAAAAGGACTGCATCACATCACTGCATGTCATAACATGCAGAAAATGTTATTAAAAAGAGACAGGTTAACTCCAGGTGAGTACTGTGGATGTAACTCAATTTTGTTTGTAGTGTAAGTAAAGCTGCTGGAATTTATTTTCTTCTGTGCAGCTTCTATTTTCTGTTCCATCCCTGGGTTCCCTAACTAGCTAGTTCTCCTCTCTAACTATCTACATCTCAGCCTGGTCATCTATTGAAGTTAGATTTTCTTCTACTTAAAAACATTTCTTTCCTTCTTCTTTATAATTCTGCTGATGTGTATTTAATATTTTAGGTTAGACTTACATAGCATTTACAATTAGCCTGTTTTGGGAGTCCAGATCTGACTTGGTTATTTTTTTAATTGTTTTGCACTGTATTTATTGAATCATTAGCTAGGCTGGAATGTAGGAACTATGGTAGAATGCTTATTTTAGGTATTTTAACTTCCATGGGATGCTGATGTGCTGGATGCTGTGCTCCCAGTGCTGAGGTGCTGTGTCCTTGTCACTTCCCCTGCAGCACATGCACTCAAAGCATCACAAAGGGTGTCAAAACCCTTGCCTAATGTGATGATGGATAGATGGCCTCAAGGAAAATGTGTTGGAAGAAATGCTTCAGGTGTCAGGATAATCTGAGAATCAGAACCCCTGATGTCTGACATCTTTCTCTCACATTTGTCACCCAAGTTGAAATTTGGGAGCAGAGAAACAAGCTGCGAAGGCAGAAAAATTGACTCAGAGTGAAAGGCAAATAGAAACACTCGTGGAGATGGGTGCTCAGAGTGGCACAGAATCTTTCCAGAGCTGGTTTTATTATGTGTTTGCTCCCTCTCTAATCATTGTTAGCACTGAAGGTGTCACTGTCACTGCCTCCTGGGCAGTGCTGCTGGTGCCACTGCACCAGGACATGCTGAGCTCCAGCAGTACTTCTGGATTCAGTAGCATTTGTGGGGGTTTTTGTGTGGACCTGGTTAAACCCCTGCATCTGAGTGTAGAAAATGGCAAAAAAAAAAAAAAAAAAAGAGAACTTAAACATATAGACTCAATTTGTGTGTTGTGTAAATTGAATAGAAGATAATGAAGTGTTTAACCCAGATGCTAATCCTTGGTAAGTGGTTTTTGTTTGTGAAAGCAGACTGTGGATTTTTAATTTTTTTTTTTTTTTTTTTTTTTTTTTTGCCTCAGCTCCGTAGCATTTCTGCACCTTTAAAGATTTGCAGGAAGCCAGTTGCTGTGTGTGTCAGAATTAATTGGGCAGCGTGACAGTGCAGGGAGATGGAGTTTTGACTGTGTGAAAATGCCTTATTACTGTAGCCTTCTGTGCTTTTTTTCTTGTGGTTTTTCCTTTCCCCTTCAAGCTGGGGCATGGAAGGAGGCATTCCCATGGCATACAAAGGGTGCTGTAAAATTTCTTTTCATCATGCAGAACAGTTTGCAGAACCCTTCCCATGCTGCTGTTTGGTGGAAGCTGCAGAACTAGAGAAGTTAATTTTTTCAGAGCATATTCTTGGAGAGAAGGCACAGACTGAGAGGGAGATACTCATTTGGATCTCTTCCAGTCAAGATACTTAAATTTTGAGGAACACATGTTTGTCTGTGCAAATCTGCCAGCGTTCTGGCTACTCCTCTGTTGGGGCAGATGCTCCTTAATTCCTCAAGGAGAACAAAAGGAATAAGAAATGTGAGATGGGAGGCCCTGCTGTCCCCAAGTCAGCAGTAAAACCAGCATCAGCAGGGAATGGGTTACACCTCTGAAAAAGCAGTTTCATTACAACTTGATGTATTCTGGGACTTGTCCAAAGAGTTTGGCATGGATAAGTTGATAAAACTCAGTCCTCCTTTGGACAATGATTCCATCAATACTCCCTGTGTGCTGCTCTTCATCACTGAAACAACCTTGTAAAACTAAACCGAACGGCTTCCCTTTCACAGCAGGGTGAGGCTGCCAGAGAGAACGGAGTAATGGGGCTCACTTGAGGACAGAGGAGCACTGAAAAGCCTTTAAAACTGGTCAGCTCTGTGCTGGTCACTGGTTGAAGGGTGTGCTGTGCTGCAGTGCAATGTGCATCCTGGTGCTGATAGGGGCAGGTGGGCAGCACACCTTCCCAAATCCCTGGATTTGCTGCTGATGAGAGGCTTGTGGGGCAATGAAAACCATGCTATTACTGTCAGATGGGCTCACAGCAAGCTTCAGGTTTCTTATTTAAGATACAATCACTCCAAGAGCATATTGGTGTTTTAAAATTAAATCAGTAGTTGGCTGGGGGATAATGAGATGCAATCATCTGTGCTAATTAGGATAATCAAATGTCACACTTCCCCCAGCATTAGTTGATAATCACAAAATGATCCCCCTTTTGCTATCTCAGTGCAGCTTCCCACAGCTTTGTGAAGGTTTTTTTTGCCTTCTAATCATCCTGCTAAAGGCAGGCAAACCTGCCTGGCCAAGAGTGTCATCTGCTGCTTCAGATCTCCCTTTCCTGGGATGACTCCTGCTCTGAAAGAGCCTCTCCTCTAGATCAGGTGAAGGAGATCAGTACATCAGCAGAACCACAACCCAGGTGTATCGACTTCATGACCTTAATTTAGTGACTTCTTGTGTTCAGAATCTGCTTCTTTGTTGTAGTTAGAGACTGGAGCACTGTGCAGCTCATTCTTAGAGTGTTGCTACAGCACAATCAAAGCCTGATTATAGTCATGCTTCAGGAGAGGTGTCTGCTCAATGCAGATAAAAACTCCAGCCTCACAGAATGTGTGTGCAGCTAAAGATCAGCAGTAAGCTTCAAAGGATATTTTAAAATTTTATATCTCTGTATTTTTAATTTTAGGAATCTTTCAAAGAAATACCAACCCAAGAAGAACTCCAAAGAGGAGGAAGAATACAGGTATGCTCATGATCCCCTGCTGGGTGAGCACACATTGATGGAGGAATGGCAAAGTTTGGGTCATCACCTAGGATGTGGCTTGTAAACACAAGATTTTAATGTCAAGTGCAAGAATATAGCCCTCACAGATGCAGAAACAGGCTTGTGGGGTTAGATACTAAGGAGTGTATTTGGCCTGTAACTACTCAGTTCCCTTATGTCGCAGTTTCTGGATGCCTGGGTTGGGGTTTTGGTTTCATTTGTTTTTTCATGCGCCTTAAAACCTTCAAGCCAGACTGATCCTGCTTCTCTGAACAACCAAATTCATATCTGCTTTCAGCAGGAGGGGTTGTTAATTTTAGCATGAAACTCAAGCACTCTGTGTATGTATTAAATGACTCAAACAGGCTGACAAGACAGATTAGTAACTTACAAAAGGAGTAATGTTCTAACACCACAGTGGCTCCTGCAGAGCAGGGTGGAGGGTTGTACTCCCAGCATCCTGGGGCTTGCTGCTGTTGAAGGATGTGGCACAGCCTCACCTGTCTGCTTGTGAGTCACCTGCTCACACCTGTCCCCATGGCAGGGGACTGATGTTGTGCTCGCAGGCAGCAGCAGAGAGCTCAGCTCCTTCTCTGAGCAACAAGCTCCAGGTGATGAGACACCACAGGTCCCTAAGAACACTCCTGCCCTTGGGGAGAATAAAGATATTCTTTAAGGAGAATTTTCTAGAAGATGAGCTTCCCACCAGCCTCTAAATCAGAGCAAGAACCTTTCCCCTTAGAGCACTGTGACCCCGGAGTTTCTCAACGTCAGGGTTTTGTAATGCAGCTCTGAAGGAAGGCATGGCAGGGGCTGACCCTCAGCCTGGTGTTCCAGGAGGCTGCTCTGCCTCTGGAGAGCCCAGCAGCAGCCTCAAACCCCTTGACCTTGAAATTTGACATGTTTCAAAAGAGTTTGGATATGGCTCCAATTGGATGATTATATTAATACAGATTTTTTGGGTCAGCCCCCCAAGCTGTTCTATACAGCTACTCCAGTGGCTTGTGTACCAGAGATAACAGGCTTTTTGCTTGCTTTTTAATTTATTTTTAGTAACATTGTTTGGGAATCAGTTATTTATGCCATTGTTTCCTGAGATATTGATATTTACACAAGGAAGATTATGTTACCAGCACAGTGGCTGATTTGGTCTGTACCCAAGATTAGGAATAAATCTGCCTTTGGATAGCTCTACCATAAATGGGTATTTTGAGTTTACTACAATGGGCCCATCCTTCATTGCTGAAAAAGGATATTGGAGTCGAATGATTCGATGTGATGTGGCACAGAAGATGCTGTGCATCCTTTGCCCTTTATAAATACAGTGTTCACCTCAGTGTAGTTACTTCATGTCTCAAAACAATGTCTGGGGATTTGTCATGCGACCTTTGGGTGCTTCAGATGCTGCTTGGAGACAACCTGGCTAAAAATCAGCTTTTTCAAGCTCATTGTCAGTCTCCAGTTCTGTGTTTTTTATACCTTGGGATTTTTTTGCAGCTGGGATTTCTCTCATTTCACATCTTGACTGTGAATGTTTCTGCTTGTAACATTTTTAGTAACGTAATGTTTTTAGTCCCTTTTAGTCCCCCCCCCTTTCTCCTGGTTTTATTTTCTTCTGATGCCTTTTTCATCCCTACTGGTACCACTCCATTCCATTTCCTCTAAATTTAATCTCTGTCTTTGCTTTGATTTTTCACCTTTAGGTGATGTTATCAGTGCAGGCCAATACTATTTTAGAATTAGAATAATAATACCAACAACAACAATAGTTTTTCTAGTGTGTAGCAGTGCCTTGCTGCTGGCTTCCAGCTGCCCAGCACAGCCAGCTGGGGTATTTAAATGCAGCTCTGTTGGCACTGGGCTGAATATACCAGTGACATAATCTGCTGCTTCAAAATTTGTGTGCACAGATGTTTCTTCCTTTCAATAACACATGGAATGCTGTATGGGAGATGATTTGATATGAAAAAATAAACCTTGTGATGGAAGGTACTAAAAAATATGGGTTAACAATGAACAGCTGGTTAGTAAACTCTACTTATTTGAAAACTTTATAAACTATATCTGATTTAAATCAAATTTACACTATGAAAAACTTTCTTTTCTAGGCTATGCTGGCCAAAATTTTGCTTGCTTAGACAGGATTTTTCCAGGTAGGATATACTGATGACTCTGTGCACTGAATTGTAGGAATTGAGAGAGTATAACTAGAAATGTTTGGTGAGTAGAGATTAGAAAACTGAAGCTCCAGAGCTGTGCTGATAAAGAACCTGGCACTCTAAAGTGGTGATAATTTAAGAGCCAGTGTCAAACTGTCTGAATTGAGATAGACTTATCAGACAACTGTCAGTGTGTGGGACAGGCTCCCTTTGGAGAAATTCCTTCCAGTGAATCTGTGCTAATTCATAGCAATGCTAAGTGCTTAAGGAGGTTCCCAGCTCCCTTTGCCGTGTGTCTGTCAGAAAAGAGAGACTAAAACCAAAATGCATTTCTGTCCTTTGCAGGTACACATCAACTAGAGCCTTCCTAGCCACTTTAAATGAAATGAATGACTATGCTGGACAGCATGAGGTGATCTCAGAGAACATGACCTCTCTGATCACTGCAGAGTTAACACGCTACGTGCAGGAGCTGAAACAGGAGAGGAAATCGGTAACCCATCCTTTTTTATTTATTATTCACAAGGGATTGCTATTTAAGACAGCTAATTAGTGGTAGTGGAGCTCAATGTTAAGTGAGATTTATTTGTAGTTAATAAACATGAGCTGTGCTAATGAATCAAGCATTAAAGAAGTGGGTTATGTGCCCTGGCCAAGTCGCTGAACCGTTTGAATCAAATGTTATAAAATCAGACAGGAATGCCTGCAGGAGAATCCCTCCTAAATAAGGTCAGAGACCCATCTGTGCTTAAGGCTCTGCTAGCCAAAAGCTTGCTTGGGGAAGAGTCCAGCAGCACTGTGTAAAGCCTGAAATAAACAGAGGAACTGCAGTGCTGAGGCTGATTGAGAGAATTATTTGGATTTTGATTCACATTTTTTGTGCTTCTCAGCCAGATCTGGCCAAGGGGACTCTTTAGAAATTATTTTAATAAGAAAATAGGGGGTTTGTCTTGTTTGGTGAAGGTGGGGAATGTGGGTTTCAAGCTGTTGTCCTTCAAGACTGGTAGAATTAATAGCTTCATGTTGGTGGTACTTTAGGGACCTATGTGCCTGCTACACTGAATGTTCAAAGCTGATTAATTTGCACATCACCAGCTCTGTAAAATGGATAGTTGAGATGTGATTTCTTTCCTTGCCTTGAACCCTTTTATCTCCTGGATGTGTGAGCATAGAAGAAGGATTCTAAGCACTACAAATACTCAGAGAACAGGTATAAAATGACTAAGCAAAGTGCAAAGGGAGCATCAGGGCATTATATTTCATTTCCAAGCTGTTGGTCTATTTTGGAAAGTGCAGAAATACTCCTGCAGAACTTACACATTTATAAATAGTCCCACTAAGCACTAAGCATGTGTTGAGGTGCTGTGTGGGAGCAGAGCCCTGGAAATCACCACCTTTTTCTAAGTATAGCATTAGAATGATAATTCTGTCAACAGAGGAAAAGAATATATAGACATACCTTTAATCTGCAGAATGGTGTGTAATCTTTCAGGGACAGCATGGAAAGATGATTTACAAATAGCTGTGATGAGAATGGTTTCTCAGCCCCTCTGTGACCTTGTATCCAGCGTGGATCTGTGCAAAAAGGAGAAAAAAAGGGGAAAAAAGGCAGCATTCTCACGTGGCATTTTTCTGCCAGCTCTTATTTCTACCTGGTTTTTTCAATTACATGGGTATATAAATTGATTGGAGTATGTATAGACATTCTGAGTACCATGGAAGAGGGCTCGCAATATTTCTTGTAAAGAATTTGAGCAGTAACTATTGGCTTTTTGTTTTGTTTGTAAACTTTTCTACTAAGTGTGGCTCATATAAGTAATGGGTGAAGGACAGGAAAATTAGTTTAATATTGGCCTGGTGATAAGAACATGGGAACAGCAAAAAGCAACTGGGTGTATTTACCTGCTGTTGCTGATAATTACTGGCCTTTAACAGAAAATAGTTGTCAGTCACAGTTGTTTTGTTCTTGCAACATAAATAGAAGCTTATAGGAATTAGGAATCCTTGTCTGGTTCCTGTAGATTTCTCATTCATGAGAAAACAGTGTTGAAAAGGAAACTGTTCCCACCCTCAGGCATTTTTCATACACGGCCTCTCACTTCATCCTGTAAAAGCATTGATCCTGCTGAGATCTGCAGGAGGGGAGGGTGGATGTTGTGTAAATATTACAGAGAGCTGCAGCTTAGGCAAAAGCTTTTATGATATCAATTAATGAATGACTTGGTATTTCCAGAAATTTTGTTGGCAGAGTTCTCGTGCTCACTGTTTGTTCTGCCATCAGCTGCTGTGCTCTAGGTCCAAAGAATCATTTGGATGAGCCACTCCTGAGGCTGGGTCCATGTGTAGGAGTTGGGAGACCCACATTCTTGTCCACTGAGTCTTGAATTAAGTCATTCAGGTGTCCAAATACCTGTAAAATTGTACAATTTTCCAGTGATTTCAGCATGGCTGTGGTAGATAAGCACCTTTACTCTTTTGGTTTTACTTTCCCATGTGGAAGATGGAAATGATACACAGAGGTGTCGTAAGTATAAATGTGTGAAAAATGAACTCAAGTCCAGCAGAAAGCGGTCAGGCAAATCAGAATGGGGTTGGAAGGGACCTTGGAGCTCATCCCATTCTCCCCCTGCCATGGGCAGGGATAGCTGGCCCAGCCTGCACCAAGCCTTGGCCAGCCTGGCATTGAACACTTCCAGGGATGTTTGGGCAGCCCCAGCTCCTCTGGGCAACCTGTGCTGGGGCCTCAGCACCCTCACAGGGAAGAACCTTTTCAAATATCTCTAAATACAGCTTGTGTTTCCATAGGAAACCCCTTTGATGCACAGGAGCGTTTGCTGGAGTCGTGGGCAGTGAGTGTGGCTGATAATCTTTGAACACGTGGGGCTGGTGCCTGCCTGCTCTGCTCTGTTCTCATGCTCATTTAGCTCTACTGATTCAAGTGGAATTACACCAGCAGATGATCGGGGTCACACAGTAATAAATCATTTCTTGGGCTTTCCTTGACAAGTGCGAGCCCCTGGCCTGCAAGTGGTGCAGAACTGATACTGTATCGTGCCTTCCATTGGTTTTATGCCGGGTAAAATTCATTTGGCATGCAAATTGTACATATGTTGGGTTTAGCTCTCTGAAAGGTGTGCTTGATGGCTGCCTATGTGATGTTTTTTCTGTAAAAGATAGTTGCTAGTGGTGAAAATAAGGAAAGAAGCAACTGATCAAACCCAGGCAGGACAAGTGTGCAGGTTGGATAAGTGGGACGATGTGCAAGGTCAGTGCTTTGGTGCTGTTGTTCAAAACAGAGACCTCCTTTTTCCTCTGTTCTGATTTAGAGCTTGGGTGAGTTCTGGGTTACCTTTACATTTTTTTAGATCCTGAGCTTTGTTGTGCGGTGGCTTTTGACCTTTAGAAAGTGGTTACAAAAAATCAGGCAAAGACTCCTTGTGTGAAACTTAAATATCTTTAAGAGCAAAGGTAAATCAATGACTTT
Organism: Motacilla alba alba; assembly: GCF_015832195.1. Classification (NCBI taxonomy): domain Eukaryota; kingdom Metazoa; phylum Chordata; class Aves; order Passeriformes; family Motacillidae; genus Motacilla; species Motacilla alba. The sequence continues at coordinate 6,211,185 of NC_052032.1, read as the reverse complement.
ATCGTGTTACACATTCCTCTTCCATAAGATTGCTCTCAGTGTTGTCACCGTCCCAAATGAGTTGTTTTGCCCTCACTGTCCCTAAAGTCAGGTACACACCCTGCCTGCTTTTCCCACAGTGAGAGGGAGAACTCCTTGTGTTGTTTCAGTTCTTCCCAGCTGCCCAGTGAAGTGAAACTATAGTGCAGTTCCTCACTTGAACTTCTTCTTGTACTCTCTTGATTTTACTGTGCCCATGGTCTCTCAGGAGAAATTCTCTTCCTCAGGGTCCTTGTTAGCTGGTTACAAGCTCAAATTTCAGTTCTGTGTTGTGTGAAGGGCATGTCCCATCCATGTTCCTCTTGAGGTTGTTGAGGTTAGATGCCCGTGACGGAATTGCTGTTGGAATATACCATCAAGTCACACAAATGAGATGGGAATCGCCTCTGAGTGGTTCGGGGAAAGAACTTGCTTCTGCAGTCATGCTTCATGTCAGCCCAATGTCACCAAAGCCTTACTTTGGGGTACCTCTCAAAGGTGTCGAGTTTGACCTGGATGATCTTGAAGGTCTCGTCCAACTTTGTGGTTCTGTGACCTGCAGTGTTACAAAATTGGCTCTTAATCTTGTCCATCTTTGACAAAAGAAAGGGTGGTGAACCTGTCATGTCAAGATGAGTGTTTGGACTTGGCTTCACAAGCACTGACATGTAATACACTTCTAGGTTGGAAATGTGTAAGATTTAGTGCAATACAACAGAAATGTACTGAGCCAACCATTGAGAATTTCTGTTTGCTGGCTTATTTTTTTCCCCTAACACTTCACGGGACATAGTTGATTTATACATCCAACTGTGGCTGAGGAACCCATCCAATTCTGTAATTTGGATAAAAATTTAAGAATCATTTCCTGGGGCCATTCTGATTTAGGTCTCTGGTCACAAACTAGTTCTGACTCACGGCCTCCTCTGGCAGCAGCTGCTCTGGGTAGCCACTGCTCATGGCAGCTTTGCTAAAAATGTGTTTGGGAGTTGTGAACTGTCTCTCTTATTACTGCTGCTGCTCTCACCTCTACCTCCACCTCCCCTTGGGGCTGGTCTGGCTCCATACAATCAAGCATGAAAGTCAGGTAGAAGCCAAGGGCTTTGCTGCAGACTGAACTGGTGCAGCACTGGGGATTCTGTGGTTGGGAGAGAATTTACCTGATGTCAATACATTCCATTTTGTGTGGGGATAGAAGGGGAACAGGGAATGAATGAATTTTTATGGGTACCATGGGGGCAAAACAGGTCTGGTTCTTTATGGTGGACCCTCCTTGTGTGCATTCATCCAGGGGGTGCCTCTCAGAGGACTTTCTGTTTCTTGTAGGCTCTCAGGTGTTGATGAAAAGTAAATAATTGGAGGAATTCTGTCACGTTCAGTCATTCTGAATAGTGCCCTGTTCTGCAAAGAGTCCTGTGGTTTTCCAGAGGATTTCTCCAGCGTGGAGCAGGCGTGAGGCAGGGTGGCAGCACACTGCCCTGTCAGGAGCACAATGGATTTTTCCACGGTGCATTTGGGATGTGCCTCAAGGTCTGTGTGTGTTTGGAGCACAGCTGTGCTTTGTGCTGCAGGGGCACAGAGAGACTTTGCTGCCTTCAAGTCACAAACCAATGGCCAAGTGAGGGCTGGGGAAAGGAAAAGAGGGACAGTGAAAGGAAGTGATTTGCCAAACTTCAGACTGATGCAATTTAAACCAAACTTTCCCCAACTCTTGTTTTGTGACTAACCCACTTCCAGCTCATTGCCCTATGAATGAAGGTCTTAATTTTAATCTAAATATAAAGGTATTTATGGGAATTTGTTGTGCTTGAGAAATACGCTGTACAACAGTCCTACTCTAAATATTCATCCTCTTTCTTGTGAGGCATTTCAGCTGTATTTCGTTAAGTTAGATTGTACCAGTAGAGTGTTAAGTGGTAATTATTAAAAAATTAATGCAGAAAATTAATTAGGAAAGATCATAATACATTCTGTGTTCTTATGGAGTGTTTGTAGGTCTTCACCAAATTATGGATAGTAAATGCAATGAAGCTGTGTTAAATACTGGTGTGTTATCATGGAATTGTGCTGTGAAGGGCTGTTCAGTGAGGGGACAAAGCAAGTGCTTATTATGGAAGTTTCCAAAGCACTTTTGTGTGGGAAACTAATACTAATATCCCACCCAACTGAAAGGTATAATGTGGCCTTTGGATTTAGCAGGATTCAAAGTTGAGACCACTCAACTTCACATCCTGCTCTCCCCAGTTTTGAATGGGTACATTGAACGATGAAATGATAGCCCAAATAAATAAATAGGCTTCTGTTTACAACATGAAAGAATCAGATTGGGAAAACAAAATCTGTTTACTAACAAATGTAGTTCCATTTTCTGTGAATTAGCCTGAATACTGCTCTGCACAGCGAGAGCCCTTTAGAGGGACAAGAGGAGAGATGCCTTCTATGAACAGTAACATTTCCTGCTCAGTGCATGACTGAGAGATGCCTGAGGGTGAGGGGGTTGAGCATTGGCCTTGGATGTATTTTTCCCTTTATGTTCTGTCTGTACAGCCACAGAGATTGGCCTGAAAAGAAAGAGCAGCAATGAAGCCAGATGAGTAGAGCATATGTGAACTGTGGAGAATGGTGTTCAACCAAGCCTGTGGTACATGTGGGCACGTTCAGCTGCCAGTTTTGCTGACATTTAATATTTAATATATCTGATGCAGGTCTTGGTACTTCTGTGTAGGTGAACGTGTGCATGAAAGGTACATGGAAACAGCTAGAAGTATTTCCTTGCACGTTGAGGCATTAACTAGTACATCTTCTAGGTTTTAGTTGTGCAAGTCTTCCACAGGAGTGTCACAGACCATTTGGAATGACATCTTTTAACTGTGGATCAGTGGAAGGAGAGCCTGGTGACAATGTTGGGAATGAGAAGAGGTGGAAGCTAGAGCAGCATGTTCCTCTAATTTCAGTAACGGATATACCATAGTTTTCACACCATAGTTTTAGTAGTAATGATGAATCTCCATTCACAAAGCCCTAGGTTTACTTTTGTGGAGCCCTTAGGCATAGGTGAGCTTTTAAGAACAAGGTTAGTCCCTAGGGATGGGTTGGACGAGGGTACATGATCTCCAAACAGCCTGTCACACCTGTGTGCTCACTGGTTCCAGGGCCTGCTGGCCTTGCTGCCCTGAAGGCAGATGGTTCAGCAGGACCTTCCAGGAGCTGGCCAGAGCAGCAGAGTGCTCCTGAGGATCCCTTAGCTCTGCTGCCACGGAGCTGTACTGGAGCTGCAGGATTGTCTCTGTGTCTGAGAAGAAGTTCTGAGTTCCAATTCCCAATATAAGGACTTCACCTGTCATATGTATCATGAAAATGACAAGTTACCATAAATATTACTGCCACAGGGTCTCTTAGGTTTGTGCCAGTCACCAGGCACTCACAGAATGGTTTGGTTGGAAGGGACCTTAAAGATGATCTCATTCCACCTCCCTGCCCAGGACAGGGACACCTTCCACTGGTCCAGGTTGCTCCAAACCCCATCCATCATTCTGTTGTTACAGCTCAGTAGCAGCAGGGGCAGCTACTTCAGGTTGTCATGTGCAGCTGATCTGGAATTTGAAGCCTGGGAAGCTTTGGTCCATAGTGCTTATTAAATAGAATTTCTTTGGAATGCACCACTCCAGGAGCAGATACTTCCATCAAATTAAGTTCAGCCTTGAACAGATATTTGTATAACTTGTTCCAGGCTTGACCAAGTTGATAAGTACTTGCTAAGAATAATGTTCCTATGGATATTGCAAAGGAGAACAGGGTGATGTCCCAACATTAAGTAGCTGATGAATATGTGTTAAAATAGTCATGAATTTCATGTCAACATTCACAGGACTGTCTTATGCTCCTCTTACTACAACTGAGAGAGATAAGACCTCAAGAACATGTTGCTGTTTTTGGAAACAAAGATTTCTTTGGAGGAGACTGTTTCCTGCCTTTGCAACCAGGAAAAGAAAAACATTTGACAAGGCTTTTTGCAAATGTTGCTGAGAAAATCGAGGAAAAAATAGTGTTCTCTTATTTCCGTCTCTGGTGTGCTTTAATCACTAGCCATTATTTTAGAAATCACTTGTAACAAAAATGGAGATAAGAGTTTGAATTGGAGGATGAAGTACTGTATTTATATTTATTATCAGTGTGAGCTGGGAGTACTTGTTACAGAAGCCAAAGGTAACTATTTTGTCAGTCTGTTTTATTATCTCACATGTAAATAGAAAAGAGAATGAAGCACCCTTGCCTTAGATATATTTTTTGAGAATTCTTGAAAAGGTTGTTGTAAATGAACCATATGCCATGCAATAAATTAAGGCTGTTTTTATGATTATTTCTAATCCAAACATCCTATAGGTGTACAAGTCTTTAGTTTAACCATGTAATCATCTCCTGTTTGTTGGAGAAAAGAAAAACAAGGCTGTCTTATTACAGCCTTTTTTAAAAAAGTTTCACAGGATCAATTTAGACAGAGCATAAGCAGCCCTGTTGTCATGCTGGGAATTTACATGTTTCAGGCAATTATTTAATTTTAAATTTCCCAGTAACTCCTCAGCAAAAGTACTGGACTGTGTTGTCCTTCATTAGATGCTTTTAGCAACATCTTTCCTCCTGCTCCTCTCAAAAGGTCAGGAAAAAAAAAAAAAAAGGATAAGATGCATCTTCTAACAAGCTGTTGTTGTCTGCTGGGTGAGCTCTGGGGCTGTGTAAACCCTCATGCATACCAAGGAAGTTTTGCAAAAATATCCTGCTGCTCCTAATTGTGGCAGTGTTGGCAGGAACAGGCTCTGCATTGTGGGACCCTCGCTCGCTGCTCCCGGGGTTTTGATCAACACGGGTGAAATCTGAGCCCAACAAAAGTCAATGAGAGGTTTGTCTTTGATTGCACAGCAGCCAGGATTGCTCCCCAGCTGTTCCAGACACAGGCAGCATCCTAATGAGGAGAGCACACCGATCCCCGTGGCTGCGCTTGCAAAGGGAAAAGCCCGTTCCTTGAGCTGCCAGCTTTTTGAAAACAACAAAAGCTTTTAAAAAGTTGAGTTAATCCACAGTCCTCACATGAGCGACTTAATTCTCTGATAAAAGTATCTCAAGTCTTAACAACTGAATTTTGGAATTCCAGGAAGAATTTCTTCATGGACAGGGTTGGATTGGGCTGTCCAGGGAGGTGGTGGAGTCACCATCCTTGGAAGTGTTTAAGGAGAGACTGCACGTGGCACTCGGGTCTGGTTGAAATGGTGATGGTTGGTCATCAGTTGAGCTCAAACTTGGAGGTCTTTTCCAAACTGATCTGTGAAGTCTCCTGAGCTCACCTATAACCTGCATTATTGTGTTAATCCTGTGAGCTGGAATGGATGGAGTTGTTCAGTCAGGATATGGCCATTGTGGATTGTTCAGATCACCCTGGGACACCATGGGCTTTAACACAGGGAAGAAGGACAGTTGTGGTCATGGTTTGAGTTTGGGCAGTGCTGCTGTGTTCTAAGCCATTTAGTTGGTTTAATAGTTCAATAAAATATTGCTCAGGGAAATCTTAAAGTTGGCACAGGGTTTGCCAGCCAAAGACTGCAAAGCACAAACTTCGAGGTGATTTAGGAGGGGTTGACTTAATGAACACTAATAACCCCAAACTTTTCACTTCACAGTGTTTCTAATGTGTTTTTAGAATTCTATGGCTATGGGTGAAAAGTCTGGAGGAAATCATGGCATGTGAGCCACCAACACTGCTGCTAATGTCTCACTGACACACTTGAGGTGTGATTCATTGATTGAATATCTCACTCATATTTTGATTTTTTTGAACTTCCTGATTGGGGCCATTAGTTTGGACATTCAGTTTGGGAGGGGGAAGAAGCAATATTGTATGAATCACTCAAAATTCATCTGTGTGCTGCTGAAATACCTGTGACTAAGAGTGGTAGTTTGCCACAAGATTTTCTAAACTGTTTGTCATGTTTCCATTTGCTAAATGTTCAGGTGTAGAACAACCAATTATTTTATTTGTTCAAAGAAATTTATTTAAATTAGAACTTGTATCTTGAAACCTTATCAAGGAATAGTTGAGCTTAGAGTTATTTTTGCTGGGGTTTTGGAGGGGAGGAGGTGAAGGTAAAGGACATTTGCTGTTGAAGAGGATTGTAAAGGAAATGAGTTTGCAGAAGTTGAAGATAGTGCATGGTTTGAGGAAACTGGAGGCTTCCTGTATGACTTTAGGCAGATCACTTCACCGTAGTGCCTTGACTTTTTTTTACCCATAAAATTGGGCCAGTGAAGAAATAGAGATAGTTGGAAGGTCCCTCTTTATTGCTGTATTTAAAAATGAATTTTTGGAAGGCAGAAATTACCATTTGAGGGCAAAAGATTTGCAAAACCAGAAGTGCCTTAGCTCACCACAAGGATGTATATGGGACAGCACAGCAAGAATTTGGGGTTATATAAGCATATTTAGAAATTGGTTGAACTAAAAAAAAGCACCATTTCCTTGAACTCTTAAAGATGGGATGCACCCGTATTTATCACTGTTTAATATTTCACTATTTAATAATCTTCAGCAATGCCCATTTTACATCTCAGCGTTCCATTTGTGCAGAAGAGTTTCTAAAAGAAAAAAAAAAAGTATCAAAATGCAGCAAAATCTGAACTGGATGCAGGCTTACTGCTCAGGCTCTGTGCTGCTTGTATGCACTTCCAGAAGCTTGTGCAACTTATTTACAGAGAGGGCAAATTTAGAAGTAACAGGGATGGCTTGTTAAAATTACATTATTCAACTGCAAAGGTTTAAAAATACACGTCCTGTTATCTGATAGGCTTTTGTTTCCAAGTTCACCCTTCAGCTCCTCTCTGCAATTGTTTCCTGTTAAACAAACCTGGCATGTTGTTTTCCTGAAGTTTATGGGTCATTGACAGTGTTGGGTTTCACACAGTCCAGCTGCTCCCAAATCAGGTCCCTTCCTACCCCAGCAAAGTGGGGAGCACACAAATGGGGCTGGTGGAAGCAGGGAAGGCAACATGAAAACACCAGTCATTTTACTTCCAGCTTCTCTGTTAAGGCTTCCACAAATTTCATGCTCATTAGCAAAATGTTGAAAAATGTAGTGTTAAGTTACAGTTGTTCCTTGGGACTGTTTTTGTTGCTCCTTGGGACTGTTTTCCTAAACTCTAATGACAAAAGGCTGAAACGAGGAGCCCCTGGCAGGGAAGAGGCAGCATCTGTCACACGCAGAGTTGAAAGGACTTGGGGATCTACAAAGGGAACTGAAATCAACTTGGAGCCTTTCCCTGCCACCCAGCAGTTTTGCAGTGATGTCAGGGTTTTTTTAATGTCACAATGTGGCGAGGCAGTGTTTGGAGAAGGTCTCTGCTGTCCCAGCAGTGCCAGGCTGTCACTGCTCCCCCTTCCAGGGCCCAGTGGCCACATGTGCTCCCTCCTCAGAGGGCAGGAGCAGAGCCAGAGCTGAGCATGGCACGGGCCAGGATGGAAAACATTTCTGCCACCGGGCCTCTCTTGTCTGCTTTGAGAATTTTCCTGTGGAGATAAGCACCATGCAGACACATAGAGCTGTAGAATGTCCCCGTGCTCAGTTCTAGATGAGCATCCCTCCTTAGCAGACAGTGTTTGGGACTACAGGTAGCACCCAGGGTGGCCCTGGTGCTGTTCTGTTCTTGCAGACATCTTGAACATTACTGTGATTTTTAAGGCTAAATGAGCTTATTGGACATGGCATGATAGAGAATTGCAGTTTTGGGGCTTTTTTGCTGTCAGGTCTGATGGAGCCAGAATGGCAGCTCTGAAATGTCCCTTGCTCCCCTAATGCAGGAAAATACCAGTTGCTGTAGTGGAAGATGCAGGGAACCAAGGAGCTGCCAGTTGTAAAGTGCTTGCAGGCATATTTTTCTGACTGTGGCACTTTGTAGCAGGTTAATGATCTGGAGTGTGAGCTTTTTTTAACCCAACAAACCATAGATATCAAGTTCCTTAAGATTTATCTAAAATCTGATTCCACTTGGGCGTGAGAGCACATGAATTCTGGTGGGATTATCTGGCAATATCTGGCCTTTATTTTTCAAGTTTACTTTGTGACAACATTCCTGTATTTGAGTTAAACTAATTGCCAGTAAATAATACAAAAGAAAGGCCTCTCTCTTCCTGTTTCAGTTTGCTTCATTATTTATTCTACAGGGTGGTGTGTAGAGGGGAATAACCTGTTGTAGCAGTCAGCTGGGTCTGCATGCACATTCCTGTCCAGAGCTGGGTCACTGATTTATACAGTGGTCTGGAATGAATTGCTTATATTGAGGGAGAGCCAGGCATAGGGAAGAACAGCTTGCCCGGAGAAGCTGTGGCTGCCCCATCCCTGGAAGTGCTCAAGCCAGGTTGGATGTGGCTTGGAGCACCCCGGGACAGTGCAAGGTGTCCCTGCCATGGCAGGGGGCTGGAACAAAGTGTTCTTTGAGGTCCTTTCCCACCCAAACCATTCTGTGATTCTACAAAGGGATAAACTCTAATACAGATTAGATTCTTTGATGAAGAACATAGTGTAAGGGCTAAGAACTGTTACTTAAACCAACTGCAATTAAGAGTCTTATTCCAAAAAGCACATCAGGAGAGAGGAGTTCCTTGTTTAGCTGACATCTCAATTTAAAACTTGAGTTAGACCTCACTGTGTTAGCACACACTCACCCCCAGTGTGTGGGAGAGGAGGGATTCTGGGGGGACCCATGGCACCAAAAACCTCTCGAGAGGCAGGAGCAGCTGGCTTTGACACACAGCTTGTAACTAGGAAGAAGAGGGTTTTTTTTGTTGAGTCTGAATGAAAATCAGGACAAACATCAGTTGTTAGAATGTGCCAATCAAGTGCATCTTGGTAAATTCATGTAGAGAGAAATTTTAATTTAGAGCCAGTGTTCAGTCTGTCACCAAAGAAATACTCATCAGATAAAAGTGCTTCAGATCCCATGATACGGGAAACCAATAATTATGAGATACAGTGAACAATACAAGGTAGAATTGCTAAAGGGATTAATTAGCTTTAGTCGAACTAACCACTATAATTGATGCAAATATCCATCTGCAGCCTGCTGAGACATTAGATAGTCATCACACACCTGCTCAATTCGCCAGCCTTGCAGAACACAGCTGTCAGAATGATTTCTGGTTGGGCTTTTTCTTGAGCATACTTGACTGTTGGTTCTTTTGTTGTTCAAAATGTTTTCTTTCTCTTTTCTTTTTCTCAACAGCACTTCCATGATGGCAGAAAGGCACAACAACACATTGAAACTTGCTGGAAACAACTTGAAGCAGTAAGTGGCAAATTCCTCAGATGTGACATATAAGTCATTTATATATTGTTTTCAAAGAGGTGGTTCCAAATGTTTTATTTGGAAAAAGAAAGGTATATGGATAAAAGTTGTAGAAAAGGGATTTTTAAAACTCTGCTGTCTTAAATACACTCACAGTCCTGAAAAAGTCTGTTTTAACAGAACATTTGGCTTCTGTGGGCTCTTTGTCTATCACAAGCAGCATTTAATTTGATATGACTTGAAAAGTGTGCTAAGCATTGCTGAAACTGCAGAGTCCCTGAGGGTCCTGTTCAGATATTCCACTGCAAGTTGAACAGCTTCATAATGTGTGAATAAATTGAACAGGAACATCTCTTGGGTCAGGTGCTGCTTCCCAAAAGTAAATATACATTGGAATTGTCATTCATGTGATGAATGAAGAGTGGGGCTGTAAGTACAGGAGAGGATAGAAAAGGGGTTATCAATAACCAAAAGTCCTATTTGCAAATTTATAAATCTCACTAACTCCCTCATTCATTTACAAAAAGGAAGGGGTTAAGTGTTGGAAGAGAATGATTCCATCTACGAGAATGGAAGTGATGCTAAAAGGGAAAAATACTGAAACATGAGCAGCCTGGATAATGGAACCAAAAATGTGCCTCTGGTAACTCCATTTTTTGAAGTTCGTTAATATGGAAATGTATTCCAGTGTAAACAAGGGAGCCCTAAAATCCTTTGGTTGTTACAACAGATTGTTTTAGTGGCAGGCATGAATTTTAGGCAGATTTTGGTATCTTTTGCTTCCCATAATGAAGGTTTCTGGTTTTTCTTGTCAGAGTAAAAGGCGGTTTGAACGTGATTGCAAAGAAGCTGATCGAGCACAGCAATATTTTGAGAAAATGGATGCTGACATCAACGTGACAAAAGCAGATGTTGAAAAGGTGAGCTGGAGGGTGGAGACTGTATGTAAACATGTATGTGATAGGTTTATTTCCTCAATCCTCCTGCTAGGATAAACCCTCTGAGGCTTAATGCCTTACTTGAGTCAGTCTGCTGGTTAATTAAAACCTGGGAGATCTCTGCAGACGCCTTTATTTATATAAAAACTCTAAACAGATACAGTCAGGTTTTTTTGGTAGGTGATATCTGAGTTTAACAGAGCTGATCTGGCTCTAAAGGAGTTTATGCAAGCTCAGTTTTGACTAACACCCCAGGTTCTGTGTCAGCTCAGTGAGGGCTCCCTGAGGGTTGCTTGCAGTTTCCACACATTTTCATTCCCTCTGTGATCCAGGTAGAACCAAACATCCTGCCCTTGGAGCAGCACTTCAAAGGTTTCCCAATGTCATTGGATGCAATGAGCTATTACCAGAATTGTTTTTCATAGTTGTAGGTTTAGACAGGACAGCTTTCCATGTGATGCAGAATTCTGGAATTCATGCTTGTCACAGATGGCACAAGGCTTTTATTTTCATTTCTCAGTAGCTGGCTGGTTGTAGAATCATTTGTGGCTTTTTTTACAATGATCCCCACTCAGTGGAGCTTTTGAACTAATGTTTAATTTTAAACATCCAGTCCTGTTTCAGCACATCTGCCTGGAAATACTTTCTTTCTTTAGTTTGATTCAAAATTGGATGTGTGGAAGGATGCTTAAAGTTTAAATATTTCTGGTCCAAGTCCAACACCTCTAACTTTAAGAAAGCAATGAAGAGGAAGAAAACATTTTAAATAGATTCTGTTTTTGGAGTTACACATTTGCTCAGAAGATGCACTAATGTAGATCAGAAACACCATATTACAATGTGTAAGGACAGTTTTGTCCTCCTTGAGTTTGAGTCAGGCAGGCACAAAATAGCCAGAACATTTAAAATGCTTATTTCTTGAAGGAAAAAAATAAAAAGAAAAGGCAACCAAAAGAGAAAGGCAAAAGTAAAAGCTGAAGCTTAAAATATGCCAAATGTTTTGTTGCAGGGACAGGAAAGGAAAGTGAATTATAGGTAAGAAATCTTTCTAGTCTGAGGTCTCCTTGTAAAATGCAGGTTTTGCTTCTCAAGAGGTCTGCTTCATTCTATTCTGAGTTACTTCAGTCCTGTGAAGATATGAAATATAGATTTCCCTTTACATCTGTGGGATCTCGTGTTTCTGGTGTGCTGAGCATCAGGACACTGTGTGGCACAGAGCATCAAGGATGCTCGTGGAAATGAGGACAGTAAATCATAAACAAGCTCAGAAAATTTCTCCCAAGTGCTATTGCATATCAAAGGACAAAATACCTCTGTGGTCTTGTAATTTGCTTGGCTCTTAGTTGCAAATTCACCATGTAGATTTGATCCTTTGTTGCCTTCTGGATTTGCCAGGGCGCTTGACAGATGAATGCATGTACAGATTGTTAAAGTGTAGCACCACGTGTGGGTTTTTCTAACAGAGAGGGATCATCTCTGCTTTATCTGTATAAAGTGATTTTAGAATACTTCTGTCATAGATAAAATTAGGGCTTGCCCTAGATTTTTTCCAAAGCTGAGGTCACGTCAAAGGGATACAAAGACATGACTTACTGTTTGAAATAGGGGACTGAAACTCCTTATTTCTACATCCCTTTCCAAGGCTGGCCTTTTCTGGTCAGAGTAAAAGGTGGCATATTGGTGATCTATCAATCTAAGAATGTTAGGTAAATTCTGGGAAGCAATTTCCTACCCTGGCGCTCTTTCCCTGTCAAGTGAAGCAGAGAGGCTTCCCTTTTAAATTCCTCTAGCTTTTTTTTTGGTGTGAATTTGTAAATTATTTATTGCAAAATGAGGTTCAGTGGTATCTTGAAAGAAAAATCTGTTAGTTATGCATGTTGGCAGCTCTCAGGAGAAGGCATTACTCCACTTTCCAGGCAGTCAACAGAGTAGATGGGAGAAGGAAAAGGTTATCAAAATGAGTGGAATGTGAAATAATATTACTGAACAGAGAGAACAGTGTTTTCCAAGTGCATGTGTTAAACTGGGTTCATCCATGTCAGGCTGTGAATAATGCCCTTTCTTTGCTCCCCTCTGCCCGTGTGACTGGGAGGCTCTTGCATAACTCCCAGTGCAGAATGGGATATTGTTCAGCAGCTCTGCTGCTCTCCCCAGCTCTCTCCAGGGGGATGCAGGAGCTGCTCGGCTCCAAATGAAGCAATAGGATGACTTCAGCCTCCTCCTTCTACTGCAGCACTTCTGATTGCTCTTGCCCCTTATGGCTTGGCTGCTGCACTCCTGCCCCCAAAAGCTCCCAGAAATCCACCTGGCCAGGAGATGGGCAGTTTGGCTGTGTCAGAGCTCTTCTCTTTGGCAGAACAAGGTGCTCCTCAAGCTGGGAGTGGGGCTGGTTGCCCTCATTTCTTTGGCTTGAGATTGATACCTTGGCTGCTTCAGCTTGTACCTGCCAATGTGAGCAGACACAGGAGCTATTTTTTACATCCCACACGATAGAGTGGATGGCATTAATGAAATTAAAATTCTACAGTGATCACAATGACACATACAGTCAGAAGAGAATACAGCTGCAATTTCCTAATGCTAAGCTGTGTGAGGTTCTGAAATGCTCACGTCTCTTCATCTTTCCAGTCTCTGTAGCCTTTGACAACTGCAGCAGGAAATTCTGTGCCAGAGCTGCCATCTACCAGCACTTATCCCTTGCCCAAAGTATTACAAATTGGAAGCATTAAGGAACCACAAAAGTGGCAGAGAAGCAGAATAAGAGTCACTTTCCTCCTTGATTCTCCAGGACTGCTTGGCAAAGGGCCTAAAGGCAGGGCTGGATGTGGAGTCTGGGCATCATCTACCAAGGTCCACATTCCTTCTGTAGGACCAGGTATGTGGAGGGCACATCCCTTCTCTGCCCCTTCTGTGGCCAGCATGGGCTCCAGCACCTTGGAGGCAGCAGCCTGGTAGCTGATCTTGGAGGGAGGAGTGTTTGGCTTTGTTTCCTCTCAGCTCCTTTTTTGGCAGTAGGAACATGGAGCAGAAGCTGTGCTCGGTCCCTGCCATGATCACAGTGTGCAGGAATAGAGGGAGAGTGGAGCAGGACACCTGAGCTCCCTTCCCTGTTTGCACTGAGCCTCTAAACCAGCAGCAGCCAAAGCTCACAGAGATGTTTGTGTCAACACAAAATGCAGCGTAGCAAAGTCAGGGCAGGAAGCCCACAGTCTGTGAAAATATCCTTATAAACTAAATAAATGCTGCAACATGCTGATGCTGCTTCCAGGAAGCCTTGTAGGTATCACTGAAAGCTTTATTTCATTTGGATCACAGTGGGTTGTGTGCTTTAAAGCACTTCTCTTTCAAAAACCACAGAGGAGCTGCTTCAATTTTTTGACCATTTGGGGAAATGGTCTCTGTCGCCAGCACGGAGCCTCTGTACAAATAAGGCAGAGCTCTATTGTTTCTGCCTTCTCTTCAGAGCTGCAATCACTAAAAAGCTGACATCTTTATGGGATAATGTGGTACCCAGTGGTGCCTTTGCAGACTTCTTGTAATAAAATTAAAAAATCAACCGGATTTTCCAAGGGTTTCTTTTCCAGGTAGGCATTTCAGAGTCTGATTTTAAAGAGGAAGTGGCTGAGGGCAGCCATGGGAAGGGTTTGCCTTTTGATTTGCTCAGCAGTTGTGGTGAGGAGAGTGGTTTGAAGTACTTGGTGTCAGGCAGGATCTGTCCCTTGGCTGAAGAGAAACACGGTCAAATGTTGATCTTAGGCAATAATCTGAGATGCTTAACAATTTTAGGTGTATTTGCCTTTGGTTTTGAAGTGGAGAAACCGAGGGAAATGGAAGTGATCTCCAGTTGACTGAAATCTCTTGGAGCTTTCCCCTATGCTCTGCAACTTTCAGATTATGTATTCAATATCCAAGATGTTTTGGAGACCCAGAATAGCTTCAGATTTGCATAAAGCCTTAAAATAGAATATCATAATGATAGTAGTTTTCTAGTCTGTAAATATAACTGTGAGGAGATACTGAGGTTTCATGTTTGAGGTTTCATTTCTCTTCTGCCACGTTACCTGGGTGCTGAATTTCTGCACAAAGCACAGGGTCTGTCCCCCCCTTACCCACAGGAGACACACTTAGCTGAACCATGAGCAAAGTCTGACAGAACATAGGTGTAGAAATCCTGCTAATTGGGAACTGGGATTAGCTGATCTTCCTTGTGCTCAGCCGTGCTCTCAGGTGGGAGCTGCATCTTCAGCCTCTGGACTGCCATGCTGTAGGAAACAAACCCCTCCAATGGAAGCTCACACATCCTTACAATGAGGGGTGTAAGGAGGTGTTGTGGGCTCTGGAGACATCTCAGGTGTCAGGTGGGTGTTTCAGCAGTCAGGTCACAGTGAGGCAGATGCAGTCGCTGATACCCCCAGACTAACCTGGAGCAACTCCAGTTCAGGGCTCTGCTGTTGCCACATCCCTCTGAGGTTTAGTCAGCAAAGGCTGTCAGCAGTGAACTTCACCCTAACCCAGGCTGTGGGTGTCTGCCTTCTGCAGTCTAACTGCTTAATAGCCTAATTTTTCAGGACATGCCGAGTCATCTGCTCTGTGATGGTGGGACTTGTATCCCTTCCCTCTCCTGTCCACATCAAGGCACCCACTGCTCCATGAGTGCACCAGCATCGTAAGAAATGCGGTGCCATGCAAAGGTGGTGCTGCAAGGTGGAGAGTTCTGACAGTGCTTGTGTTATTAATGCTGCACTGAGTGGTCCCAGAGGCTTTGCTCTTCCCATTCTCTGCTGTGAATTTGTAGAGGTACAGCAGCAGCAGCAAGGTGAAATATGCAGGTGAGGTGTGCCAAGCCCAGTGCAATTCTTGCTGGAGAGTTTGACACTGCAGAAGATTTTCCCTGTGTGGTGGTGAGTTTTTTGTATGTTGAGTAGGCAGCTGCTTCTTTTTTGCTCCACAAATGGAGCTGGCTGAATTTCTGTGTCTTTGCTTGGGATGTGTGTCAGATTCCTCATCAATTCAAATGCTGGGTAATATGATTTAATGTCAATTTTCTGGGTTATGCAGACCCCCGTATCCTTCCTGAACTGCTTCCTTCCTAAAGGATGATGCAGTGTGTGAACTCAGGGAGTCCCTCAGGAGAGCAATTTGCATTTCTGGAAGAGTGAGCCTTGTTTACAACCTGCCATCCTTGCCTCTCCGTGCAGAGCAGCTGTTTCCCTTTTGGAATCATGACTAATTTAAGAGGGTCGATTTCTACTCAATAGAGAGTTAATGACTCCAGCAGGAGTGTCTGGGGAACTTCATAATTCTCCATATGTACCCTATACGTACCCTGTGCTTGGTGATAAGAGATCAAAGAGCAGATCATGAGCCAGTTTTAGTGTAAGGCAAGCAAATCCAACTGAACTTAAATTTCCTTCTAGCAGTGCTCCCCTGCAGCAATGCTCTACGTGGCAATTTGACTGAGTTTTGTAACAATACAACTCTTTTGGGAGGTGACTGCTGAAGAGAGGGAAACGGAGTGTGAAGGGGAGGTTTAAGAATATCTTCTGAATTGAACAACTGCAGTTTGAATCACCGGTGCAATAGAACTGGTGTTCTAAGCTAATGCAAAGCAATTATTTCATGCTGTACAGTTGGAAAGCTTCTTTATAGTCATTCTTTTTCTGTCAAAACATTGGAATAAATCTTTTCACCTGCGTGAGAAGGCCTCAGAATTTAGCTAATTTCGTTTGTGAGCTGTTCGGTTTCAGTGAATCATAGAATACCAGGTTGGAAGGGAATTGAAGGATTGTCTGGCCCAGTGTTCCTTGGCAAAAGCACAGTCTAGAC
Organism: Motacilla alba alba; assembly: GCF_015832195.1. Lineage (NCBI taxonomy): Eukaryota > Metazoa > Chordata > Aves > Passeriformes > Motacillidae > Motacilla > Motacilla alba. The sequence goes on along the minus strand of NC_052032.1, from coordinate 6,195,076 downwards.
AAGATGGCCCCAAACCCTTTTCAGCTGAATTGTGCCCCATGTTGGGGATTCCACCATTTCCCTGGGGAGAGTATTCCAACGGCTCATTGTTCTCACTGAAAAATTGTCCCCTGGTGTCCATTTGGGTTCTCCCCAGGGGTGACTTGTTCCCATTACCCTTTGTCTTTTCCCTGTGACCCCTTGTAGTCTCCATCCTCCCTGTGGTCACCCTTCAAACCCTGGGGCACAGTGACAAAGTACCCTAAGCCTTCATTCTCAGGCTGACCTAAGCCAGGTCTCTCAGCCTTTACTCACATGACAGCTTCTCTGTGCTGGATCATCCTTGTGGCCTTTCTGGCCCTTCTCCAGTGTGTCCAGGGATTCTTTTTGTATAGTGGGGACCACTGGACACAATATTCCAGGTGTGGCCTGACAAATGCTGAGAGGAGGGGGACAATGATTTTATCTGTGCTGGGAAAGCCCTTGTTGCTGCAGCTCAGCATCACCCTGGTCACTCAGACTAATTCACCTCCCCAAGAGACAAAGTTGTGTGTTTTACCCACCAAATTGATCTTCAGGGCTTCAAAATTTGTCCTGGTAACTTTTTCAACCCTGACTGTCCCTTCTGTGCTGGCTGTGTTTGTAAATTCTTTCTTAGAGAGAGAGGAGTAGAACTGTGCCCAGTATTCCAAGTATGAGCTCAGCAATCTATTACCCAGTCCTGAAATTTCCATTATTTATATTCAAGAAATAATTTCCATTATTTATATTCAATACCCACATTTATACATGGCAGAGTTTAATTGCTTATGTAGTTCAACTAAACAGACCTCCAGAAATCATTTAAACATTGTGGGCCAGTGTTCCAAATACATCTTTTCTTGTTACCTCCTCCATCAAACCCACATAACCTTCCATCCACAGAGATTATCCTTCTTTTATAATGAATTAGACTTGCCAAATATCCTCATGGAGCTGCATTTCTCTGAGCTGTATGGAAAACTCCTGGGTGTTTGCAGGGATTCACAGTTCAGTCATCCAGAGAGTTTGGTTATTTAGTATTCATGACATGAGAATGGCAGTGCAAGGAGACAAACTTTTGAGTCTGAGGCACAGTTATTCCCCAGGGCCTTGGAGCAGTGTGCTGAGAGGTGCTGCTGTGCTGTTCTTCTTAATTCATTTAGTCCATCTCTGTTGTTAGAGCTTCAGCAGGACTGGGTTGTTTGGGGATATCTTTTGTTAGTGTGAGTTGCTGAATTCTGGCAGAATTGTGTGCAGTGAGACTGCACTAGATAACAATTCCTGAGATGTGGTGAGGAAGATTTTCCATCCTCTGTCAGTGGTTTGCTCATTTGTATATTATATTCAGCCAAAGGATTTCAGGGACCCACAGAGTCTCAGATTTTTCCTCTACCTCTTCAAATGTTAAAAGAAAGTATTTTTCTTTTTGTTTCTTTCCCTGCTGTTATTTTGCACCCCCCATTCTGCTCCTTTTTTCTCCTTTCGGGAAAGCAATTTCCAAATCCTTTCTCTTCTTGCCAGTTCAGAGAGACCCAACTGGTTATTGTAAAACAGTAAAGAGTGGAGCTTGATTTGGAGGCTGTGTAAATCCAAGCCTGGAGCCTTGGCCCTGTTTTGGAGTGTGTGTCAGGATGCCCCCTGTCAATAATGACCCTGCCCTCACTGCCAGTGCTGCTCTCCCAGTGCCTGGTGGAGGGAGGGCCAGAGCCTGCAGCTAAAAAACCTGGGAGCAGTAGAAAGCATTCCTGAAAAAGGGGAAGTGTTTCTGAGTCTGCCTTTATCATTAAGCTATTTTAAAGGGATTGGGTACTTGAGGGGAGGGGGTAGGGATGATTTTTTTTTTTTTTTGGTGTTTGCAATTTAGTCTGATCTTGGATTTGCCAAAGACAGATCTGTTTTGGCAGGCAGTGGCCTGGCAGTGATGCATCTCACATGCTGTCTGAGCTTGAAAGAAAAGAGGGGGTGCAGAATAGGAGAAAAGAAAGAAGAAACAAAGTGACACCAAAGTTTTGACTGGAAACTCTGCCATTCTGGACAAGAGCAACTGCTGAGGAGTTGAACTGTTCCACTTAGTGTGGACCAGCTGAAAAACAGCCAAAGTTTTTTTCTGCCCTTTTCAGTTATTCATATCACTCCCACCATAACAGCCCCGAGGAGCTGCATTTTTTGTCTGTGTAAACCCAGAAGACAGTGTGTCTATTGACCCTTCTGCTGTTTCTGGAATGTGTCTCAGAAAATTGTTCTCAGCAAAATATCCTCATTCTTTTCTGTATTGGAGACCAAAATGGCAGAAAATATACTTGATTTCTAATAATTTCTCCTACACTTCATCACAAGTTGCATTTCCTATCAAAGGAGGCGTGGGGGAGAAGGTAAATGGAACAATATAAATGAATGTATTTAATTCTCTAAGAGCCTTCATGTAAAGCGTAGCAGTTTGCAAAAGTTTTCTTACCCTTTCAGGGTTGACTGTGCCCATCGTAAAGTGTCCATATTCCCTTTCTCTGTTCAATTTCCCTGTTCAAAGGCATAAAGCATTAGGACTGATTTAATTCAGACCAATATATAAAGCTTTACTAGTGCTGCGTGTTTGCAAGGATTATGGATGAGTTCCCTTGTCTGTCATTCTTTGGTCTCATTCTGCTCTGCACTGACTGCTGAAGTTGCATCTTATTGATGAACTGCTGGTGGTTTCAAGCAGGTGATAAGAAGGCTCACACTAAATAGATCTCTCTAACATGAGTTTCAAAGGTTTGCAGGGTTAGCTTTCTCCTAATTTCTTATTTTAAAAAGGAAAAAAATACCCGCATAAATACTTAAGTCAGATTTCAGTGCATCATTGTCCTACCCTGGCATCTCCTTTCTGGTATCTCTGAGCTCCTGGTAGAGTCATTTAGCTGAACTAACTCATTGTTTTTTGGGAGTCTGGTTTCTGCAACTCAGTTGTTAAGAAGAAAATCTGCAGGAAATGTAGTTAACATCATCCTGAGAGAGCAATGTTTTTGCTCTTCCCATTACCTTAAGAGATAGATGCCACAGTTGTGTTGACAGCTCATATGGCCATTGAATTTAGGGTTTTCCACCTAAGGTGGGTGTGCTGCTGAGGCCTGATTTTTTAAAGAATATTTTTAAAGTTCTAAAGACAGCCACAGAAATCAGCACTTCGCAAGTTAACACTACTCTGCAGTTAGCTACTGTCCTGCATTCTTGCCCATCAAGCAACAAGGCTGTATAAAAGAAGGGGAAAAGATTGGGTTTGATGCTATTTAATGGTGCTGCTGCATGGATTCTGAGAGAAGGTCACCTGTAATGAGCCTCACCTGCAGCAGGTGAGCTGTTAGCTGGTTCAGTCTGTCAGAGCTGCACTCCTTTCCCTCCAGTGTTCTCTCAGAGCTGCAGAAACACTCCCCTGATGTGGCTGCTCAGCTGATTGCAGGTGCAGGGGAGCCCAAAGCTCACCTGTCTGCTCCCTGCAAGGCTGGAGGTGCTGCAGCTCCTGGGCTGTTGTTCATTTTGGGGAGTACTTTTCTGGATGAGACCAGCAGTGACATTTGTGACCTTTTGGTTTTGGTGCTGCCACATGAGCTTGGACAAGAGCTGCCTTAACAAACCCAGACTTTGGGGGAGGAATCAATGCCTATGTGCACTGTGAATGTTTATTTTGGGGCAAAAAAAACCTGTTACAAAGGTATGTTTGGGGTGGGAGATGTGTGAAATCTGTGCATCTTTTGCAGTGCCAGACATTTGGAAGCAAAATGCTGCTCTTCTCCCCACAAACCCCTCAGGTGTACATACCCCTTTTGCTTTTCTGCAGTGCTGAAAGGTGACCTCATTCTTTTTTCCTTTGAAGAGGGGAGTTTTTTCCTGCATTCAGAGTCCCTGGCCCTGACATCTCTTACAACTGAGCAATCTGTCAGCCTGGAGAGGTGGATTGTGTTTCACATATGGGGCTGGAAACTGAGCTCTTGCTCGCTCATCCCTGCCCAGTTAAAGGAGGGAATATGTTGACTGAAAGCTGCATCCCAGTATTGTTCTATCTCTGAAGTCATCGTCTGGTTTTCCAGACCCCAATAATTCCAAAGCCTTTCCTCCTGGAAATACTGTTCAGAGCAAATCTTTTAGCATTAACTCTAAGAAGCCCCCTAAAAACCTTCTCTGAAGCTGTTTGCATGCACAAGTGAGCAGCAAAGAGGCAAAACTTCATTTTTCTGTAAAGCCCAGCTGTAAATTACACCTGAAATAACTTCTGTGACTCTCTGCAGTTCTGGGCTACTGCATCCATTACTCTGAACGTGAAACTTAACATCATTGACTTGTTTTTATCATTCTGTGCTTCATCAGAGTGCAGGAGTCTCACTATAAGGTACAATTCTGGAAGTGATGATGTTAGAGGAAGTGACATACTGAAATGAAGTAATAAAAACTTCTAGATTTTAAAAAAATGTATTTATTTTCAGATCCAAATACCTCATTGGAAAGATATTTAAACAGTTTGAAGCTTGCCAAATGCATTAAATGGCCAAGAGAAACAAAGCATCACTAAGGCTCTCATACAAAAAGTTCTGGTTTTGGAATGCACCCAATTTTATTTACTCATCTGCTGCCTCCTCTTATTTGGGGCCAGTTAAGATAATTTTGGAAGCTGAGTGTCTACTCTTGTATACATTTAGCTCAGAATTACTTTGTCATATCCAGCCAATGAGTTTGAAAATGAACTCTGATGGCTTTAATGCTTGCAGGGTCTGCCTGGAAATGTGTAATAATGGATTTCTTGTTTTTCTGCTTCAACAATAGAGTCAAGGGACAAATTCCTCAGTTGCATTATTTGAAATTATTTTTAAAAAAAGAAAGGGAGAGACAGCTGTGTGAGTGGGAGTGGGGCTGGTGTAAAGTCAGCTTAGACAATGGGTTCCTCTTAGGTAGATGAGGAGAATGGGCCTCACAAATGGATATTGATCTGCAGCAGCTGGGACGTGAGCAAGGGGCTGGGAGATGAGTGTGAACCACTCTTACAGCTGCTGCCTTTCCATGGCTGACTTTGTTTTCCTGGTCAATTTGTATTTGTGGCACAAGGATAAATTGTTTTCCACTCGTATTTAATGTAGCTGTATGTGAGTGTGTGGATGGCAAAGTTTAATAAACTTTATAGCACTTGGGTAGGGAGATGATTTATGTGTCTTCTTGGAATTTGATTGCAGGAGGTGAATTTTCTGGAATTAGGCGCTCATCCTTTGGACAGTTAAAACTCCTGGGAACAGGCAAAGTTGAATATATGTCTTTTATTGGATTCACTTATTTGGTTATAGTCACATTCTTCTCCATTTGATGCTACTGTTTCATCTCCTGTGATGCACTTAGTGCCCAGTGTCTCCTCATTCTGCTTGAATTATTTCTGTAGAAAGAATGTGAAGGGGATCTGTGAAATTCCTACAATTGACTGTAGAAGCAATATCTGAATTGAGGTGAAATAAATTATTAGGTGAGATGTGCAAGCTCTACAAATGTGGAGGAAGGCTACTTCTTTACAAACTGAGATTTGAAACCTCCTGGCAGAATTTGTTACCTTCCAGTTATGATTACAAAAACGTTCCATGGTTTGGTATTCCGTGGATTTCTTGTCAGGACACTATTGTCTGCTTGGAACAGTTCAAGGAATAACCCTGTTCTGAACTGGTTTTTATGGGAGCCCACTTAAAATATGCTAGAATTCTTTGTTGTGTTGTGTCCCCTGAAACGTGGTTTTTAAAGCAGCATTTCTCTGCCTTGTCTGAAGGGATTATTCAGAAATTCAGCAGCAGAGCTCCAGCCAGAGAGGGGGAGCTTCAGTGCGGGGAAGGCATAGGGAATTTTGGAAGAGAAGAGAAGGAAGAGCTGCTGTGTGAAGGCCAAAGGCAAGGAAGGAAAAGGCATCTAAACCAAACAGATGGGAGAGGCAATAAGGGAAGAATATTGGGCAGTGAAACAGATAACAGAAGGCCTTGGGAACAGAACTGTAAGGGGAGGAATCTGAAAACATGAAAGGGTCACTTGGGGACAGATTATTCTAGGGAAAGAAGTGAGATTAATTGCCCAGTGCTCTGCTATGTTGGGTAGCAAAGCAAATCATCTGTGTGGGTAAAAATAGGAAGGGAGGCATCTCAGCTGCTGCTCAGGCTCCTCTTTCCTTGTGTGCTTCATGCCAGGGCTGTGTGAGCAGTGTGGAGAAAGGGCTCTGCAGGGCACACAGTTAAAAGGTGTTGTCATGATTATGTTGGCTAAAATGAGACAAAACCGTTGGGTTTTTCCCACTTCCCTTTCCCCAGAAAACCCTGCTCAGCAACAGGGAAGCAGCTCATTAGAGGAAAGCATCAGATGACCCCCAGCAGGGCACAGGGGGAGCCAGAAGTGAGTCCAAGAATGTGCTGGGAAGGTGCCTGTCCCGTGGGCAGGTGGAGGGGCCAACTTGATTTGGTGTTTGATGTGCAGTTCAAGCAGAGGTTGCTCATGGAATGCAAAATGGTTCACGAAGTAGCACATGGTAACCCCAGAAAGGAGCAGCAGCACTGTCCACACTGCAGCTTGAATGGCTCACACAAGAGGAGTCAACCAAAAGCTGGTGTTCAGAGTCTCATAATGTTCCTGGATAGCAGGATGAGGAGTACCACAATGCAGTTGCTTTCCATGTAGCCTAATTATAAATTATAAATTTCTTTTGGTATTTCCTCAGGCAAGACAGCAAGCCCAGCTAAGACATCAGATGGCAGAGGACAGCAAAGCTGAATATTCTTCCACCCTACAGAAGTTCAACAGTGAGCAGCATGAGCATTACTACACACACATACCAAACATCTTCCAGGTAAGGTCACTGGCAGGGCTCTAGAGTAGCCCATAATCCTGTGACAAGAATATATTGCTCATCACCTCAGTTCTCTGACCCTGACTTTTAATTTTTGGTGATTTTTTTGGGTCATTCTTAGCAAATTTTACATGCAATCTGCCACCCTGAGAGCTGGTAGGATAAATTATCCCTTTTTCTCAAATTAGAGATAAAGGGATCAATAACACACAAGGAAGGTGACGTTGAAGTGTCGTGACAGATGAGGACAGCCTTTGGAATCTTCCCAGTCTGTCTCTGTTCAGCTCCTGTGTCTGGGGATGAGGGAGAGCATCACTGGGGATGGGATGCAGCTGGGGATGAGGGAGAGCATCACTGGCATTGTTGGGGCAGGAGGCAGCTGGGCATTGTTCATCTGTGAAGTCCAGCAGCCCTTTAAAACCTGGCTGCACAGATGGTTAAATGTGAACCACAAGAATTCTGCAGCAGTGAGTCCAAAGGGTTTTAAGCAAGCTCCTGATTTTGTCTTAGGGTGCCTAAGGACAGGCTGCAGAGGAAGAATAAAAAAGCCATCAAACTCATTCTGAGTGAAGTTCTGAGTTTGTGCTTGAATGAATGAATTGAGGTTAATGTAGTAGAACAGAACTTCTAAATGACTGTTCCCTTGTAATGGGTCATGAGCATCAGAAGTGGAAAATGCAACCTTTTCAAGGGAGGACATGTCACATGCTTGTCACCAGATGAGCAGGAGCTGATATTTGCGTGACAAACATGCACTTCTTCCCCACTGCTGAAACTTGTGAGCTAAATGGTCACCTCCTCATTTGCCTCATGGTATTTCAAACCAAGGCCTTGAGAGAAGCTGTTGCTGGAATCAAGCAAATGCTGGAGCTCAGGAGCACTCTGATCTGTAGGTGAGCATGGTCAAGTCCTGCAGATGTGCTCTCTTCCCTGTCAGTGCACCAGGGAGCTCCTTTTAGATGCTGAAATAAGTTGTTTTGTAAAGAATTTATGTTGCTTGTGGATCAGTCAAGGCAAAGAGGATTTTTGACTGCTCCTGCAGCCCAGTGAAACAGGCTGCTCCTGTCCATGCGCTTCTGTATCCTGCTATAATTTGTCATAATGGGATTATGCCACATTCAGTTTCCCTCTGTGGTAAAGGAGAGGCTCCTGGAAGAGATGCTGGAGATCCTGGAACTGGATCTGCTGAGCAGCGAGGAGCTGTGCTGTGAACAACACGTGATGTGTTTATTGTACATGAATACATCAATACATGATGTATTGTGAACAAGACATGATGTACAGGACTCCCTCAACACCACAAATTACCTTCTAGGGAAAAGAAGGGGAGACATCAAGATCTTTGTTTCCTTGGATTCTACAGTGGAATGAAAATGAGATTGTTCTGAACATGCACAGAAAATGGAAGAATTTGTTGCAGAAATTCTTTTAAAAGCCTTAGGAACCATCCTTACAAAAGTCTAAAGCTGGGGTTTGACAGATCAGCATTTTTTAACATAAAAAGTTAATTGAAAAATTTCCAGTAATGGTAAAAGAGATTACTTTAAGAATGACACTTTTATGTGTGAGGGAACAGAATCACTTGGTGCCTTCCTGAGAACAGCTGTCCTAGTTTGTTCTTAAAAATAAATTTAATCCTTAAGTTTTAAAGTAGTTGATCTAAGCTGGAGGGCAAAACTGGGTGAATCTGAGAAGTTAATCTTGATGTTTGACCTGAATGAAATGTAATATTTTAGAAAATACAAGAGATGGAAGAAAGAAGAATCGTGAGGATAGGTGAATCCATGAAAACCTTCGCAGAAGTCGACCGCCAAGTGATCCCCATCATTGGGAAGTGTCTGGATGAGATAACAAAGGCTGCAGAATCAGTGGATCACAAGAATGTAAGTGTTGCATTGTTGGTTGGCATAGTATTGATCTCAAATTGATGGAGAATGAAATCCTGGGCCCAGGCTCAGCACAAGAGCTTTGCAGTCACGGAATTAACCCAAAGAACAGCTTCTTGTCCCAAGCTGCTTTGTCTGAGGCAGGATGTGCTCAGATTATTTCCCAAATCTACTTAACATCCAGAAATGCCTTTCCTGCAATACTTTTAATTTTTTTTTTGTTTTTATTAAGGAATATTCTCTCATTTTATTAGGATAATTACTTTTTAAGATATTGCAATTTAAAAGTAGGCATCACCATGTGTTGTTGGACTTAGTTTCAAATACTTAATCACCAATTCTTATAAAGGTTTCTATGTTTCATAATCAGAAAACTGGCTATTTCAGAAACGCCTTAATTCCAGTTAGCTTTATAATAATGAAAGTATTTAAAGTATTGGCTACAGGAACTATCGCAAAATCTTTCTTTCTGTAAAATATTTCTTTGCAGGCCTGAGGTTTGCTGGCAATCTCTAAATGAGCAAATCTTGATGTCTGAACATCATTTTCCTTCACAGGATGCAAAGAAACCTTTCTGATGGAAAAGCTGATAAAGATTTCAGTTGAGCTTCCTGGTGTGCAGTGACCACAAGGCCAAATGTGTTTTCTGTTTTGTTTGCAGAGTGATCTGCTCCCTTCCTACATGAAGCCTCTGTTCTTCCAGCCTTTCTCATGGATCACATTAGTGCTTCAAATGCTGACAGCATGTGTCTTGCTGCCTGTTTGAATTTCCCATAGATGTTTTTCACTGAGATCTTTTCTGAGTTGTTCTGTGCCTGGAGCCATGAACTGGCAGCATAACCCCAAGGCTGATGTTTTGAAATTAATCCTCTGCTCTCTGTTCAGCAATTGCTCTCACAGAGAGCAGCATAGGAAACCCAGGGGTCTGAAAGCCACTCTGAGTGGGAAAAGGGGGAATTGGGGCAGCAATTCCCATATTAGAACAACACACTCTGCTTGAGGTCCAGCTTTTGGTGCTGCGTGGTGAAATCATGCTGGGGAGATCCATATCTCAGCCTACACTCTGCCCAAGTCTTCTTAGCAAAACAGACATTAAAATTAAGCTGGGTGTTGGAATCAGGGTGAATTTTATATTCTCTTGCTCACAAATAAGTCTGTGATGGCTCATACACAAGTGTGACATGGGCAAATGATGACTTTGAGTATTGATAACTGAATTTACCAGGATCTCCTGTAAACACCGTGCTGACAAAAATTTATTTAACCAAAATAGTTATATCTGAGCAGCTACAAAGGGTTTAGGGTGTCCTATCTGGAACAGTTATGTTCATAAAGAGTTCTTTCTCCTTAAATATCATCAAGGATTTTTTTCATCTCTGGAGCAGTCATTTCTAACTGTGTTGATTATAATGAAAGTGCTGGGTTAGTTACTAAATGTGCAACTGTGTAAATAGGATTGCTTTATGCCCTCACTGCACTGCATAGAATTCCTGTTAATGCCAATAGAAACTGCCTGGACTTAGCAGGGAATACTGATTTGCTGTTTCTGTGTTTCGAAGTCAGTTTAATTTTTTTTTTCCGTTTCCCCTTTCTAACCACTTGAACAACACAAAGGTCTTGTGGCAAGTGGGAGCTGTGGTGACTGCCAGGTAACCTGTGCAGAACCTGATTCAGAGGGCTCTAGCAGCAGATAAGATGAATTTGTTATGGGCTTGGAGTTCCTGTTATGACATTATCTCTGTGATACATGGAGCATGCTGGTTATTTTTAGCTCCATTGTAGTGGAAAGATGTTTTGAATAAATGGAAGGAACGCTCTAAAATTCAGAGGGGAAAAAGTGAAAGCTCCATGCACAGGATAAAATACCAGTGGAGTATTTAATAGAACATCTCTTACAATCAGAGAATGTTTTCTGTGGGAAGGGACCTTAAAGCCTATCCAGTTCCACCCCCTGCCAAGGGCAGGGACACCTTCCACTATCATGGGCTGCTCCAAGCCCTGTCCAGCCTGGCCTGGAACACTTCCAAGGATGGGGCATCCACAGACTCCAGGCTCTTGTAAACATCTCTCCATCTTTCCTGTAGGCTCCCCTAGGTACTGGAAGGCAGCAGCTGAGTCACCCCAAAGCCTTCTGTTTTCCAGGCTGAGCAATCCCAATTCTCTCAGCTTTTCCCACTCTTTCCCCCCTCTTTTCTAATCCTTCTTCATCTTGGTTTCATGTCTAGCATTAAAAATATTTTCAAATTTAGATCTCAGTAAGTTTAATGTCAAACAAGGATGGGATAATGGAAAGTGTTGTTCTACCTCCATAAAACTCATGCAGGAATTTCATGGTGCCAGCTGGTAGATTAAGGATCTTAAATCCATGTGGATCTTCACAATCCCATGAAGATTTTTGCAAAGCTTTTCCTATATCCGTGTTCTGCTCAATGGAGCCTGGCCTCTGGATATGTCTATATCCCAGCAGATTTCTCCTGAGCAGCATTTTACCTACAGCCACTCACAGAACCTGTGAAATGCCTTCAAAGCAACAAGTTCTTTTTATGTAACAGGGCAGTGATGCTCTTCTCTAGAGAATAAGAAGATATTTGTGTGCCAAGGCACAGCAACTCTAGAGATCTTGCAATACAGCTGTTAGAGTATAACATCATCTCTCTTCCCAAGAAAACAAATAGATAAGAAGTCTATCAGGATATTTTTTTCCTGAGTCCATTAGATATAAATGCGTTTGGCAAGCTGAGGTCTGAATTTGATCTTATGTATAATTAATTTTGTTTGTAGACTTGAGTAGGAAGAATGCTATGGATTGGTTTGGCTTTGATTTGGTTTTTTTGTTTTGTTTTTTTTTTTCTTTTCCCAATGTCCAAAACAAAAGAACAAAGCCATTGTACACAATCTACAGCCAGTTTGGGGTGACTTAGATCCCTCCTAGCAGTGCCAAAAGGGAATTTGGCTTCAGTGGCTCCTACACTAGGGCACAGGGCTGCTGGTGTGACCTTGGACTGCTCAGATGTTGGGTAAAGCTCATGAAATATTTACAGCCATTTACTGTCACTAAATTCACAACCAACTTGTTGACTTGTGGCAGAGTGATCACACAAGAGCTCTGCTTTATAGGAGTCTTTATTGGGATTTTTCTCTCATTTGCTAACAGCTGTATTCCCAGCAAATCTGTACCTTAAATCTTTGTTACGAGTCACTTACTGAAGTGTGATTTGCTTTTCTAGTCAGTAAAGTTCATAAGCTCTTTCTCCTTTCCAGCAGAAGGTGGAGAGACTTTCACTGATCCTGGGCTCTGGAAGGGCATTCACTCCCAGGAATGAGCCTGGGCACTCCCAGGGTTGGTCCCACACAGACAAACCTCCTTGTTCTGCCTTAATGTGCCACCAATCTGATGCCAAGCCTCCCCTGAGATGTTTGCACCTGTGTTGGTCTGTCCCATTGCAGGATTCCCAGATGGTAATAGAAGCCTTTAAATCGGGGTTCGAGCCTCCGGGAGACGTCGACTTTGAGGATTTCACACAGCCCATGAAGAGGACAGTGTCTGAATCCAGCCTTTCCAACTCCAGAGGGGATGGGAAGTCAGAGCCCAAGTTCGGTAGCAAATCCAAGGGCAAGTTATGGCCATTCATCAAGAAAAATAAGGTACTGATTTGCAAACTTGAGCTTGGTGCTAGTATGTGTTCTGTCAATAACCTGTGTCTTGTCTAGTAATCTTGGCAAGTTTAGTTTTTAAAAAGTGAATTTTAGATTCAGAAAGTTAATAACTGATGTCTTAATATGGTGTTTTGTTGTAGTCTTTGGTTACTTAAGTTTCTTTATAACTTTAATTATTTTTTCTTGTATAATTTCGTTAATTATGTTGCAGTTTTTAAATTAATTTAACTTTAGTTGTCACGTCTCTGCCATGGTCCATTTCTGTTCCTAACTCAGAGAAGGAGTTGTAAACCACTTACCTAGTGCCATGTGTGCCAACTAACATTGTTACCTGTGGGAAGCTTCAGTGTGGCGTTACTGTTTTGACACTCCTCAAACTCTCCTTGCCTTTCCATTTGCGTTGTCTTTCCAGTCTGTGCACTGGGGTCAGCAGGTGGGTGGCTGGGAGCAGGGAATGGCTGGGATTCACTCTGAAGCACAACTAATGGAGCAGAACTAACTGAGCAGTTGACTGTTTAAAAAAACCATATTAACTTATGTACCCATTAAACCTTTTTCATCCCACTGTCATACTTTACACCATAATGCATGGCAGCATTTATCTGGGGTTACCAGGGCGTGTCAGGGGGACTGGACTCAATCAGGTTTCAGTAACACTGATGGAAGCCCAGAATAGCTTTGTTTTTTTGACCTCACTCTTGCTCTGACCCTTTACCAAACCACTTAAATTTGAGTTTTAAAAATCTCCATGTTCTCAAGGTGTCATTCCTGTAGTGCTGGTGTGGGAGAGGACTCGCTGTCTGGTGCTTACATCAGTGTAGCCAGAATAAAAACACAACCAGGACTAACTCCTGAGCAGATTCATAGAGTGATCTGTACAAGTGAAGTGTGATGCACGTTGCTGAGGTGTGATTTGGAAGCAGGAAGGAATGTGGTTTGTTGTTTTCCAGATAATAGAAACGCTACTGGGCACTAAGGTACCTTCCTTATCTGATCCATTTAAATTCAGGTATTTGAAAGCTCTATCCATATGCATTATTGCGAGCTGTCCACAGAGCAGAACAGGGCAATTTATGGGGATAGTGCTGCATGGAAGAGTCTGCATGAGCTTCCTTCAAAATACTTTTGTGTTACTCTTCTGTTGCATCACTTACTAATACTTTCATTTATCACAACTCTTCATTTAACACGACTCTTAACTACTGCTTTCTCCCCTCTTTTAAACCATGGCCTTTAATATTTAATTATTAAATTGTTTTTTTCTCTGGATTTCAAATATTGGTTTTGATGCTTATTTTCGTTTTGTGTTTTATCTTTTTATTTTGGTTTTTATTCTGTCACTTCTCCATCTCTTATACGTAGCTTATGTCCCTTTTAACATCCCCCCATCAGCCCCCTCCTCCTCCCCCTGCCTCTGCCTCACCCTCTGCTGTTCCCAACGGCCCCCAGTCTCCCAAGCAGCAAAAGGAACCCCTCTCCCATCGCTTCAACGAGTTCATGACCTCCAAACCCAAAATCCACTGCTTCAGGAGCCTAAAGCGCGGGGTAAGTTCTCCTCTGGATACCTCTCTCTCTCTCTCTCTCTCTCTCTTTTCTTTCTTGCGCTTTTATTGCACGTTCTGTTACGTAAAAACTTTTGTTTTGTGAACGGTTCCATTGTGTTTTATCATAACATGCAGACAAATCCAAGGGCTCCCAACATATCAAGCCGTTTGTAGTCAAAACCCCCACAATGAAACCACAAAAAGTACAGTTCCTGGTGGAAATGACCCAGCTGGGTGTCCTGGGGGAGCAGGGGCTGGATAAAATACGGAAGGAGGAGCTGAACATTGAGTAATGCTCATGTAAGAAGTCAAAGTCTTTAGTTTTTCTCTCTGCAGGGTGGGTTCAGCTCAATGTCTGTGTCAGAAGATGAGCAAATTAGGAGGGATTCTAGGAGATAATAGTTGTGATTTCAGTTGGTGAAAGTTCAGTCTGCAGTGATGTGACATTGTCACTGGAGCAGCGGGAGCTTTGTTCCAGCCACTCATCTCGTGGTTCAGGTGCTGCAGTGTTAGTTTGAGTGGTAACTCTGAGTACTGACATAAGAAACTGGTGGGAGGAGGAAGGTGAACTGATTCTGGGTGGTAAGAAAGCCTTTCCATGGTCCATGTGCCCTTTAAGCCAGGGCTGCCAGGCCAGGGGAGAGTGGGACACAATTCCCAGCACCACAATGCACAGTTTAAAATCATATTCTGTGTGCAAAAGCTTTATTGGTGCAGTATGCAAGCTCCACATGACACAGGAGAGGTTCTGAGGGAGCAGGGTGTGGGATTCCCCTGCCAGCAGTGTGTCAGTGCTGGTTTAAGCATTGTGTGGTGGAAAGATGCTGAAAGCCTCTATGGCTGATTTGGGATGCACCTGGGTTTAGGTCACACTGGACCAACACTTTGTGACACATCACCACTGTTCCAAGCTCAGTGTCCCTGTCTCCTTTGCTGCTGATAAAGAAGGAAATATGGCCTGAGGCTTTCCAGGTCAGCTGCTGTTCCTGTTGCTGACAGCAGCTGTGGTTATATTCATAAACCAATGTTGAAGTGTTTGCATGGAGTTAAATCCTCTCATTGGTGATTTCCATAAGCAGTAAATAAAATGTCGGATCCCCGAGATAAAATTTGCCATTTTTCAAACAAAAATAAGACTTTATCTTCCTAGAAACTCACACCATGACATGGTTCTACTGAAAATTTGCTGGCACAGTGTGGCTCTGCCTCCTAGGTGAAACCCTTAGAATTATTTTCTCCTGTAAAAATTACAGGAAGGAAACAAAAGTGTTCAGTATTTTAAATGTTTTTTAGAGCAGACAGTAACAGTGAGGAAGTGACTACTTAGAAAAACCCAAATTCTGCTCCAGGCACTCATTTAGGACTGAGGACTGGAGCTGTATGAAAGCAGAGATGATTTCCATGGGGAACTTCAGTGGCTGGTTACAAAGAACTGAGAGCAGTGCTGTAAACAATGCACTGTCTCGTCTGGTTACAGACCGAACAGTTAAAAATAAAGATGTTTTAAACAGTTTCAGTTCTTTGCTAGGAAATTGCCATTTAATGGGACACTCAGAACACACAAAAATCCCATTTCTTCCCATCCCTGTTTCATTGGGGAAGTGGGAAGTTTCTAAGCTGTCCAAAGGCAGGTTCTGTACATGTCCCTCCTTACCTCAGTTGCAATTTGGCTCAGAGCATCTTTTCTCAGTGGTTTTTCCAGGTGGAGACAGACTTTCAATTCTGCTTGTGCAGCAGCAGAGCTGAGGATGTGCTGGGTGGTGGCACCACTCCAGGGGTGGCAACTGGAGCCCTCCTTGTCCTGGGCAGTGCTGGGTCATTTTGGGGTGAAGGCACTGCTGGAGGTCAGGGGCTGTGTTGCAATCTAATGCTCCATAGTGGCATTCAGAGTACAGAATGTTGAAGTGAATATTTCCTACTTGACTTCAAAGTGCTGGTTTGTAGTTCCATGGGCACTTCACCAGTTTGTATTTCAAATGTATGAATCCCTACTGACTGATTGCTTGGCCATGTAAGCAATTATAACAAATTGCTTTTCACAGTTCCTGAAGGAAGGCCATTATTGTATATATTCACTATCTAAGAAATCCAAGCACAACTTAAGAATTCTGCATGCCATATTGTTTCAAGTCCTTTGTGTAAAAGGCAAAGTATTGAGAACAATGTCCTATAGTCTTCTCTGGAATCCCTCAAATTTCTGCTGACACATCCATTGAGAGTGTGCAAGGAAGGGCTATTGCTAAATCTTCATTTAAACCTTTCACTGTGTTCTTTTGCTATTTCATTTCCTTCCCCTGCCAGCTACCAGGATGTTTGTGTGTAAATACTTTTCCTGCCTGACTCATCCTGAGGATTTGGAGTCCAGTGTTCAGATCATCATCTCTTATCCCAGAGGGATGAACTCAGGCCCCTTGGATCATTTAGAGATATGGAGGAGGAGGAAAGGCTGAAAACCTCTGGCAACATGCTCTGTCTCATTTGGAGACTTGTCAAATTCACATTTTAGAGCTCCTTGGTGATTTGTATTTTACAAATGGTCAGACTAAGAGATCATCCAAGTGCCATATGACCTTCAAAAATAAAATCATTCTAACCAGGCAAAAAGAAAATCAAGAACCACCCACAAATCATTTCAACGTATTAGGTGAAAAAGAACATTTGATCTGTACATCAGGGAAGAAACTTTTTGGAAGGTCATGCAGGGACCAGCAGGGCAGCACAGTGTAACAGGAGTTGGGACTCTGGATCATTTCATTTGCTCTGAATTGTCTCTGCACTGCTGGGTTTGTTCCTTGGCAGAATTCCCCTCCAGACACCTTCAGTGAAGGTGCCCACAAGGCTCTTTAAGTCATCTTTTAGAGTATTCAGCCAAATTGCCAAGCAGGTGCTCCCTGGATTTCTTGATAACCTGAGCTCTCAAATCCTACAAAGCCAGGGAAAAAAAGTTTACTTCAGGAAAAAAACAGGATCACGCTCCTTTTTTGCACTGTCTTAAGGAATAAGGAAAAGAAAAGTAGCTCTTTGCCATGAGCAAGTCCTGAGACTGTAGCAGGATGAATTCCAGCAGCAGGAATTGCACATTGTAATTGATCCTTGAAACACAACACAGGCATGGATTCCCATACAACTCCTCCATGAAATCTGGGAGATCAGAATGTGTCTGGAGAGGGAGAGTGTTTTAGCAATTTCCTTTTAAAATTTTGGTTTAGCGTCTTAGGTTGCATTTGGCAAAATCACTGGTGACTGTTAAAACGCATTATATAATTAGCTATGATATGTTCTGTGCCCAGTCTGGTTTTAATTTTGCTTCCAAACCAAAAATCCAATGAATCTTGTTTTCATGGAAGGAAACAGATGCCTGAACAATTCACAACAGATGCAAGGTTAATGTGGAGGCACCAATACCAATATCAGTGGTCACTGCCAATATGAAATCCTAGTCTGTTAAAAAAAAAATTAAATATTTAGGTGCTGACTCTTGTCAGTGTCTATGGTTTTCTAATCACATTTTTGTATTTCCCTCAAAGCCTTTTTCTTCTAACCCTAGCAGCAGAAATGTCCATTATATGGAACACCATAAAACTGTTAGAGCAGTTATTATGGACCAAAGCTAGGAGAAGGGGAAACTCTCATACCTTTTTTTGTGAGTGTTTTTTCTAATAGCTGCTTTAAAAGACACTATAAAATTAGTGTAGCACTTCAAATCAACTTCATCTCTTTAGGGAAGTTAAAGCCAGAAGAGCACAAAGAAAGAGGAACCAGTTACATAACTTATAATTTCATTTATGCTTGCTCTGCTTTTTCTAATTCCATTTTGAGGACAAAGGAAACTCGTTATTCTGCTGGTTGGTACTAATTTTGTGTTCTTTAGTTTTATTGCTGCAGCAGCAGTAACATCGGCACCTTTTTTTTAAAAGAGCAATCCTCCAAACTAACAACATCCAGGGGTAGAACTTACACCTTTGAATGACTCCATGTGCTCTGTGCTTGGCTTTCCTCCCTCTCCCCAGAGCCCGGGAAGTGGCTGAGCAGGGGGGATGTTCTGGGAGCTGGGGCAGACACTGCTGCCAGTATCCAAGGTCCATAAAGCACATGGAGGAAATTTTGTGGTTTCCTTTCTAGTGGAAGTTGTTGACTTCATTACAATGTGATTTTATTTCCATTGCACCCGTTGCTGTGTCCCTCCCTGCCCGTCTCCTCTGACACTCTGCACTCCTGTCCCTTGACACCCAGCTCTGAATCTGCCCCACTGATCAGTACTTTGTTGCGCTGTGAGCATGCAGAGGCAGCAAGCAAACCACCCCTTCTCCAGCCTGCTCTGCTCTCTGCCCTGGAACACTTGCTGTTCCAAAGTGTCTCTCTCTGTGCCAAGACCGGGACTTTTTGGTGGGTGGGGTCATGAAATCCATGGTTTGTTCTAGCACGGAGAGAGATGCCTTCCGTCCTTGGTATTTAAACAAGCATTTAAAAATACCATGTTTTCTGATCTCTCTGAGCATGCTGAACTCTTAATACCCACCTGGCTCCCAGGAGGCTCCCACTCTGCACTTTGAGGGTAGTCAAACACCAAGCTGTCTTTTGCTGTAGAAGCAGTGAACACAGAGATGCTGCGCTCGTCCCCGGTGTAACCAATGTGTGTTTTCTCTTGCTGACTCACCAGCAGACACAGTCTTTGTATATTCACAAAGAACTCATGAAGAGGACTTTAGGGACACCCACGTGTGCCGTTGAGGCTAGGGAATATGTTGTAAGTCTGAGTATGGTGTGACCAGCCCATACTGTTGCTACACAGTCGCTAACCCCACTTACAACGCCGGCCCGAGTGTGCTGTGGGAATGTGCTTTGTCAAAGAGCCAAGGAAAGAAAATTTGGAGGGAGGCAAGTGGCAGCTTACAGTGTGATGTGCAGGAAAGATAATGTCTGCTAGTCCTGGAAATGCTGAAATTGGCACAATTAAAGTAGTTGGACCTGTGAAATTCAAAGTGTTGCGAACAGGTTCTGCACATGGATTTTAAATGATTTAATGAATGCAGTCTTGAGCATCACGAGCCCTGATGGACAGGAATTCTGTGCCTTGGTTGTGAAGCATTCCCTGGAGCCTTTGGAAGCTTCTGTGAGCTGTCTATAATGATGACAGTTCATGGAATCAAGATATGTGACCTCTAAATCTGCTACTTGGACAAAGCAGAGTATGGGGAGATTGTTACAGGGCCACTAAAAAAAAAAAAAAAAAAAGAAAATTACCTCTTGGTTGTGTGTATGGAAATCCAATGATTTATTTCAACCCTGTTTTCTGTAAGTGAGGTTAGTGGCCGTGACTGTCCAATAACACATGGACCTGCTGGCTTTCATGCTCTCTCATGTGTTATTGAAGCTTGTGGCTCTTAGACTCTTCATTTTTTCCCTGCAAGACTAAGCTAGGCTTGGTTTAAATTGACAGCTTGAAACACATTTGCTCATTTCAAGGAAATGTAACTTATTTGATCATTCGGGGGGAAAACGCCTTTGTTCTCCCAGGAGCTGTGAGCGAGTTTCTAGCTGTGAAAAGCCAATAGAATGGGCAAAAGTAGTTACATAGTGTTTAATGCAGATTTATTTTCAATCTGCTTCTATTTGTTTATAGAAACTGAATCACTGTCACGTAAAATTACCAGCAAATTTCAGAAATGGAAAACTGTGAACATGACTTATTTCAGCATTTCATTGTTTCCAGCCTATGAACTGCTTTATTTATACTGGTTATAACAATCCTTGATGTACTATTTGGAAATGCTATTAATAAGTTCTCTATTTTTGTCATACTTAACAGCAAAAGAATTGGGCATACAGTGCCTGTAATCCCTTTCAAATTTGCTGAATTTGCAGCAAAAGAATAGCCTTGATGCAGATGATTCTCCGCAGTATTTAGTGCCTTTAGAGTGAGTAGTGTTTAGCCACTAGCGCATGTAGCATACATTTGTGCCTTTTTAGAGTGCTTCATAGGTAAATATTTATTCTGCACCATGAGTCTTGTCTGTATCTATGTACAAGAATCTCAATTTGTGCTGATCATGTCTATGCTAAAGTTCACAGGAGTGCTAAAGCAATGATGCAAACACAAGCTGCCTACGCTGAATTTCTTCAGACCATTCTTTCTCCTTCTATGATTGCTCTCTCCAATGGATTGGTTTTGTTTGCTTTATTTTTTTAATGGCCTCTTTAGCTCAGAGGGTGAATTTCTTCATGGCACTGTGATTATTGTCATGTGTTTGTTCCCTAATGGACTGGACTGCAGAGGGAAGTGTCACTGCTGCCTTGTCACTGAAGGGTCAGTTCACATGCAGCATTTCACTGTTATTCCAAGATCATTGATTTTCCTTGAATGGCTGGCATGTGTTGCTGTAAAAGTCCTGGTAACTAATAGGAATTGTTATTTTGGGGGAAAAGAGAGTATTTCTTAAATCAGCTGCCCACAAGAGGTGGGGAGCCTTTATTTTAAATCCCATCCTAATGAACTGTGTTTTGCTAGAAATGGAGCATCTGTTTGAGAACACCATTGCCAGGAGCTATTGGTAGAGATAAAGAACTTAAATGGAAAGAGGTTCCCAAGTCTGGCAGCACAAATCCTTGCCTGGAGAGAGGCATTTTCCAGCTTTTACCTTCCAGCTGTTGCTAACATGGAGCGTGTGCTTTTATGCACCTCAAGTTTGTTGAGTAGCTGGAGTGTTTCACAACTGCCCCAAGAGCTGGCAGGGCAGCTCAGTGCCCCTTGCTGGAGGAGGAGGAGGAGGCTGGGTGGAGTTTGGATTCTCCTGTTCTATCTGGCTTTAGATCTCCAGCAGCAGCTCGCTTGTGCTTGGCACAGAGCTGAGCACTGTCAGTCCCCCTATCTCTTGGAAATCCTTCTGAGCTGCAGCTGTTCTGTCATTTTGCAATGATGGAAGAGGCTTTGGGAAATTTGGTGGTTGTGTGCCCAGGCACAGTTGTTCACCTGGGAGTTCCTGGGGCACCTGCCCAGAGCTGTGTGTGCAGGAGAGGCAGGGCAGGTGCTGCTCCATGGGCACACACTGCTTTCCCAGAGTAACTAAAAGATAATGTTTGGGCTCTGTCCCAGGAAATGTGGTAACTTCTGAAGAATTAGATCATGTATATCATTTAAGGAGGTTGAATAATGTCTTACCATGCTGTCATAGAACCAGTTTGGTGTCAAGAGAATTGATGGTTTTTTTCCTCCTCCTTGGGCCTGACCTTGTCCGACTATGGCCAAAGTACGTTTGAGTCTGAGTATTTATTTCTGAATTGTTCAAGAATGTGAAATGGCTTTCTGTGCCTGCCTGGGCAGCGCTCTGCAGTCCATAGGGACAGTCCAGGGGTGTTGTCCTTTGGCTGTAGCCAAGAACCAGGCATTCCCTGCAGCTCCATGGTGCTGGGTGCTGCTGGAGCTGCTCCTCTCCTCTCCACCAAGGTTTGGCTCAGGGCTGACCCCCCCCAGAGCCCTTCCATGAAGTGGCTGATGCATTTCAGCACCTTTTTGATCTGAAGTGACAGCTATGCATTTGCAAGCTGTGAGTTTTTCCCACCTCAGTGCTGTGATGAGAACTCCCAGTGTTGTTGGTGTAGCTGTCGTCAGTCAGTCCAGGTCTGATCCCACCTGTGCCCAGCTCCAGCATTCCCATTCCCATTTCTGGCCAGGTCATGGCAGCTGCCCAAGCCCATCTTGTGAACTTTTGCACAGATCTGTTAGTGTGACCCATTTTGCCTTCCAACAGCAAGGGGATTGTGTCATTTTATTGTAACGTCAGCCTCAAAAAGTTCCTCTTCTACTGATGCATTGTTGTTTTTTCTCTCTCTCCCCCCACCCTGTATCTCTCCAATTTTACATGAAGCTTTCTCTCAAGCTGGTAAGCACATTTACAGCATGCCTGTCCTGTGTTTTAATCACAATTTCCTGTGTGTGTTTTAATGTGCACTGTGCCACATGTGACATGACACTGAAATTAACTGTTAAATTTGTTTCTTCTTTGTGTTTGCTTTTTTTGACATTTATCAGATAAATCTGAATACACAGGTCTGGAGTCTAATAGAGGTGATCAGAATTCAGTCTTCTAATAAGCTGCTAAAAAATTAACTCTAATATATAGCTTAGTTTTCACTTTTATAATCTAGGGCTATGAAAATGTAGAAAAACAGTATCAAGCAATTCTGCTACTGTATAAGTATACATTAAAACATTAAAAGAAGGGGAAAAAAATAAAATAAAGATGTCTGTGCTTGCTGGACTTTTTCCAGAGAGCCATGCATGTCTTTCTGTGCAAAGTAGCTGCCAAGTTTGCTTTCCATGTCCAGTATTGAAATCTGCATCATTATCACCTACATTTTACAGCCCTATGTAGTTCTTCAGAATAACCAATAATGACATTAATTCAAGTCCTGTAAACCTTAACCAACCTCAATCTGATCTGAATTTGCAAACTGAGACATATGAGTCTGTGTGAATCTTAAATTCCATCTTGGATGCAGCTGGGAAGGTTACTTGAACTATGGTAAGATAAAGATGTTACTGAGCTGGAAAGGGAAGGGGTGAACAGACCTGGGAAAGCAAATTACGTGCTGAACTCCATGCACAAGGTACTGTTTTGCTTGAGACAGTCCACACCTTGCTATGTCCCTCAGCTTGGCCACATTCCTTTGGCCCTGGAGAGCCCCTCAGCAGGAGAACGTGCCGGGTTTGCTGCCCCACCTTGTGCAAACACGCGAGGGTCACAGCCAGTGGTGGCATTTGGGGACCTCAGGATCCACAGGAGCACCTGAGCTGGGTCAGCTTCCAGCCTGTCTTCTTGCTCACTAGTTTGTGCCTTTGGGTGCTCTTTCCCTTCCCTGTGAGGGTGGGGAGGCCCTGGCACAGGGTGCCCCATCCCTGGCAGTGCCCGAGGCCAGGCTGGACAGGGCTTGGAGCAACCTGGGATAGTGGAAGGTGTCCCTGCTCGTGGCAGGGGGTTGGATCAAGATGAGCTGTAAGATCCCCTCCAACACAAACTATTCTGGGATTCTACATTTATCTTGTGCTTGGACACATCGTTGTGGGCCTCTTCTGCTCATGGCAGCTCGTCCAGCTCATCATGGGCCACCAGAGCTGGGCCTGGAGCACCTCGAGCACCTCTGGCAGTTTTGGGTCCTGTGGCTGCTCTGGCAGCACAGTGACTTTCTTGGGCTCCTTTAGCAAGGTTGCTTCTCACTGAAGACCTGTGGTAGGTCTGAGGTATGATGGGAGTGCCTGGAATACGTGCACACCTTCTTTTGGCTGTTGCCAAGCCACTGTCCTGGGAGTCCACTGCGCTTATAGCAGACTTTCACTCATTTTCTTGGTCACAGTGCAAGTGTGCAGCTGAGTTAAGCCTTTGTATGTAGGAATAAATCCTCCAAAAATGGCTGACATGGCCTTTCCCTGGGAATTGCAGAAATTGGAAAGATGTGCAGGGAGGGCTGAGACCCATTTTCACCTCAGATGGAGAAAAGCAGCTTTTTGTAATCTCCTCTTGGATCCTCACTATGCAAGAGCCAAAAGTGGGGCTGAAAAAGCTCATGTTCTCACATGTAGCTTCAGTCCAGAAACTGCTCCTAACACAGGCTCTGTTTTCACAGTCCTTCATCTTGGCACAATCTGAATCCTAACTCAATCTCTTTCTGCAAGGACACCTTGTGAGCAGCACATCAGAAATAGCACAGCTTTCCACTCACCTCACTGCTGCAGCATTTCTAAAAACATAGGCAATGTCCACAACTTGAGAGGTAGCCCGGGTGTGTTTGTGCTTGAGAGCATGAAATGTGCCCAGCATGTGCAAAAACTGCTCCTTGACTCTCCTTTTTGGAACAGGGGCTCCAGCTTCAGATAGGAAATTCCTGAGCACAGCCTAAACCTGGAGTGAGGTCACCTCCCAGCCCTGGGTGTGCAGCTCCATGCCACACTCCTGCCTTGGTCTGAAGCATTGTGAGCCTGCTGGATATAGTCCAGCTTAGAACTCTTGAATCAATTTGAAGAATCAAAAATGAGATACCAAAATGATGCTTTTCCAAATTTCACTTTATCTGTTGCATTCTACTAATGTGCAGCTGGGGATATTTTCAAGCCTGTTTCTTCTGCTTAGGAATGAGGAGGATATATCAGAGTATGTTATCTTGACTTTCCTGTAAGTGCTTGTTTGTTTACGAAGCTGCCTCCAGATGCTTTGCCTTGAAAAGATGTGTGTGGCTTCAGTGTAGATTATCCATAAAATAGATTGAATCATTCTCATATCTGTTGTGATGTGGAAGTTGCTGTCAAGCAAAATCTAAATGTTAAAGAATAAATTAAAATAGATCTCTCCTCTACCAGGCACATCAAGTAATGTAAGCACTGGTAGGGGTCTGTGTGGGGGCAGTTTCAGAATCAGCATAACTTTCTTAATAATTTCTGTTAAATTTGCTTTCTCATTGTCTCACAAATGGAATTTTAAGTGTGTTATTGCAGAGATGATCAAGGCTTCACTAGAAGCACATGCCATCTTTGGCTGACAATCAGTACAACAGCAGTTTCCTCAGGCCTGCTCTGTGACTTTGGAATGGCCACTCCAGAGGAGAAGGTGACCTGTGTGTGGCTGTCCTCCAGCCCTCTGACACCCCCAGACTTTGGTTTTGAACAGCAGCTGCAGGAGAAAGTCCCAGAGTCCCAGCACATTCAGTGCAGAGCATGGTCTGATGAGCAGCTTGTGTGGCAGTGTCTCCTCTCAATCCTCTCCTCAGAGAGAAGTTTGGTGTTT
This sequence comes from Motacilla alba alba, assembly GCF_015832195.1. Classification (NCBI taxonomy): domain Eukaryota; kingdom Metazoa; phylum Chordata; class Aves; order Passeriformes; family Motacillidae; genus Motacilla; species Motacilla alba. The sequence goes on along the minus strand of NC_052032.1, from coordinate 6,170,379 downwards.
TAGCAGGACTGATGGCCCAGCCCTGCTCACAGGCTCTCAGCAAGCTGATGGACCACTGAGTTTGGTTACTCAGATTTGTGGTTTTACCCTTCTATCTCCCATGTCCCCCCTTAGAAATGGGACAGGGAATGAGCAGAAGCCAAAACGATCGAAACCTGCCCAAATTCAAGCTCACGCACAAGAACCTCACTCCTTTTTGGTGGAACTAATCAGTATTAATGTGTGTTCAGTATAGCTCACCCAGTCTGCCTCCATTGCCTTCTGGCAAGACAAAAATAGGTGTTACTGTGAAGAAAAGAGTGTGGATGTATTTTATGTGTCATCTATCTGCTATATCAAATTGAGGCAATCAAGAGGAGACATAGCAGAAGGCAGAAAAGGGGTTTTCAAGCAGAATCACATGAAGGTAACCACTGTGGTCTTCACTTTTTTTTCCCTTTGGTTATGATTTCAAACTGACTGATTCCATGGCTTTGATATAACTTCTGGTTTTAATGTGAGTACAAGTGAGAGAGGAAAAACTGAGAGACTTTGACGTGGAATGTGGACCCTGGAAAGTAAGCAGCATGTTTTTTAAATTGCAGAGTCCAGTGGGGAATGCCTCTGTTGTCTTGGTGTGTTCAGGTGTGCCCTGACATAAATGAACTGTGTTGGACCAGCAGGCAGTCAGCAGTGCACAGGGGAAGTGCAACTGTGGCACAGGAATAAAAGCCAGGAACTGCTTTTATGGGAATGCTGTTTGTAGTTGAGAGAGAGAAGGCAGGAAGGATCAGCTTTCCATGAGAAGGGAGCTGTGTTTAAAAAAAAATTTAAAAATTATAAAACTGTAGATAATTTCTCATCCTTGCTGTTGAATTCTGGAATTCTCCAGCTGATCTTCCATTAGCCACTGTTAGGGAAGCAGGATGTTCCTGGGATCATTTTGAGGGCATCCAGATTCCTCACCGTTCAGGGACTGATAACACACTACAAATGAGAGCAATGCTTCAGACCACTGTGATTTTGCACAGGTTTTTGTGAGCTGCTTTCAAAATGCAATCCCAAAGGATTCTTTCAGACTCTGATTATTAATTTTTTTCCTTATTCCCCCTCCACCCTCCATTCCACTCTGTGCAGGGAGCAGGCCCAGAAGACTTCAGCAATCTCCCCCCTGAGCAAAGAAGGAAGAAGCTTCAGCAAAAGGTCGATGAACTAAACAGGGACATTCAGAAAGAGATGGATTCAAGGTGAGTCAGACCCCTCCACTGAAAAGTGAAATTGCACTGAGCAGAGCCCCTGTGTGTGGTGGATGTGGGTAGATCCCAACAGGAGAGACTGTGATGAGGTGATGGCATCATCCAAAGTCTGATCTGTAGCTCAGATTTCCTGGAAGCAGGAAGATAATGACTCCTGTGCTTCTGTGAATGCTTTTTCTACAAAGCTGCATTTATCATTCTGCTTGAGAATAAGGCTATTTTAGCTACACACTTTTAATTGATTCTGGCAGCCCGTATTTGTGCTTTGTGTTTGTTCACGTTCTGTAGTTGCATTAAAGATTCAGTGTTTTGTTTGTGAGACACAGAACTTTTCTTCCCTGGAGGATTTCAAGACTGGTCTCTTCCTCAATACTGCTTTGCATTTGCACACATGTGCCTACATTTTGTGTCAGCTTGCTTTCAAGAACCTATTTATTTTGCCTACTAACCCAGAATTTCTCCTTTATATTTTCTAGCATGGATAAGAAAAGAAAATTGCACATGGTTAATGATTTCTCATTGCTTTGGTTTTTTCCTCTGTGGTGTTTGCCTCTGTGCAGGTTTTTCTTTCTGTTCTGTATCGATTCTGAGGTAACACAACACTAAAATCAGATATGGAATTGCAGCAGAGTGAAGTTTAAATGAAGACAGTTTATGATGGAGAAAATAGCACCAGCAGTTCAATAAGAGTTAAACAAACAGTAATAATTGTGAGTCATATGTTTGCAACATTGTCCCTTAAGGCTTCAGGCACAGAGCAGTCCCACTTCCTTGCCACCCACACTTTTCCCCAGTTTCCATACACACAAGGCCAAGGCACAGGATTGCAATTGTCAGGAGTTTGGTGGGAAACTCTAAAGTATAAAGAGTGTTAGCTTGAGCCGTGGGACTCTCATTAACCTCTCTCCCACCAGCTAATACCTAGAGAAAATCTGAATAGTTGTGCCTAAAACCAGCCCACAATCCCATTTTCAGCTCTGAAATGTCCATCAGCAGCTGAGAGAAGCTGCCCTGGGACTCGGCCGGACGCGGGGTCACATTTTGTAGCCTCAAGTCCATCTGTCCCTGTGCTGTGGCAAACACAAACCATCTGGAGCCAGCTTCCTTTTAAGCGGTGTGAAACAAATAAATATCTTTCAGATTATTTGGATTGCTAAAGACAAACTGCAACAGGCAGGGTGAGAATTTCTTGTTTGTTCTCCATTTCTGCTATTGATACATCTTTGTTCCACTTTCTCAACTGGAGGTCAGCCCGTGATGGATGATAATGATTCAACTGTTTGTCTGTGCCCTGAAAATTGGGAAGATATTAGTCTAGAAAGTTGGAGCTGTCATAGATTGCAATGGTTGTGAGATTTATTATTATTATTTTCCCCAGGGCAGCATGTAGGCATTGTTGTAGTACATAAAAACCCATGTCAGGCTAAAAATCAATATCAAATATCTTCTCACGTTGTAGGTAACTCACTGTTTTTTATCTCTGACAGTGTAAATTCTCTGCTGGCAAATAATTTTGCTGTTCTTTTTCAACGGCTGGTTCTATACAGGGCAAAAGCCCCATCTGGGTGTTCTCAGTTCCCTTTGTGACGGCTTAGGCTGAACCTCAGAGTGAGGAACAGACAGTTTACTAAAGGCATTTACCCCCAGGGGCACTAAATGCGTTTGATTTTTGTTTTGCCCCTCAGAGATGCCTTAACAAAGATGAAAGACGTGTACATCAAGAACCCCCAGATGGGAGACGCAGCGAGCGTGGACCACAGATTGGCAGAGCTTGGGCAGAACATTGAAAAGCTGCGACTAGAAGTTCAGAAATTCGAGGTATGAGAAGAGACACTTCAGTAAAAAGTAGCTCAGCAAATGCTCAGGTCTGAGCAGGGCTTTCCTGGCTTTTCCTGATGTATTGATGCACTTTGGTGTGTGAGGAGCACTTGCATTAATTGGGGTCTTCGAGCTGATTTGTGTAACACAACCATGCACCATCTCCTGTGGCAGTCAGCCCACAGTTAAATTTGCCACAGAAAACAAATTGTGCTAAGAGGAGGTGAAGAGAAAATGTAGTGCTCTCTGGACTGCCCAGAGGGCTTCAGATGCTTATTTAATTAATTAAATAGATTGAAGCATCATGTTACAGATGTCTGTGGAAAATCAGAGTGACAGAAATGCAAAGCACCATTTAGAGACTAACAGCAAGGCAGAAGCCATCAGATGAAATATGTTTTAAGGAATAGTCTGCCATGAACAGGAAGCTGCTTAGTGATATAAAATCTCCAGAACAGAAGGGGAGTGTTTGGAATATATGAAGTCCATTATAATTACATGAGAAGGATTAGACAGCTGAGAAAAGACTTTGCTTTCTACATTATGCTTTGAACATAAACAGATACAGCCCATTAATTTCAGATGTGGTTTTACTATCCATTGCTTTCCTACCCGTTTGAAATCACTGGCTCTTTCATTCTCCCCAGCTTTTGTTCTTGTGCATTCAGCAGTTGCTGAGTTTCTGGTGTTACTCAGACTGCTCTAAGCAGCCACACATCATTTTACTTGGTTGTGACTAGAGCAGCATCCTCTCCTGCTGGCTGTTACCTGCTTCTCTGTCAGGGTGTTTCCAGGACCCGGTGCCAAAACACAGTTACATTTTCAATAAGTGTGTTTTTCTGCAAGACAATCCAGAATTTGAACAAGTGACCCCTGCCACTCAAAGCAAAATGTGAACATGCTTACAAACCAGTCTGTTCTGTAGCCTGGGTATCAGGCGTGTCCCAGCAGGGGGAACACTGTCTGTCTGTCTGTCTGGCAGGGCTGGCTGGCGGAGGTGGAGGGGCGGCTGCCAGCGCGGAGCGAGCAGCCCCGGCGCCAGAGCGGGGTCTACGAGGCACAGAACCCATCAGGAGTGAACAGCTGTGCCCAGGACAGGGAGAGGTACAGTATCTGTACGGGCTGGGGCTCAGCAGGGCCTCTGCAGGCACACCCAGAGCTCTGCAGCCTCCCCTTGCCCTACCCTGCCTCAAAGAGCTGCTTTCTGTGACGAGCTGTGTGACAGCCCCTCGCTCACTGCTGTGAGCCAGTGCGTTTTTACAGCTTTTAATGATCATAATGAGGGCTCTTACTTATCTCAGCCAGCTCCAACAAGCTCTGGAATCACTGAGCTGCTCCAGCTGGAGTTGTTTTCCCTTGCCCCAAGCCTGCTGACCGAGGTTCTCTCTGCTGCTGAGGTTGGTTGCTATAGTTGCTGTGTTTTTCCTCTCTTGAGCAGCCCCGATGGCAGTTACACAGAAGAGCAAAGCCAGGAGACTGAGATGAAAGTACCTGCAACAGACTTTGACGATGAGTTTGATGATGAAGAACCACTACCCACCATAGGAACGTGTAAAGCTCTCTATACATTTGAAGGTATCGCTCAAAGTTTACCCTCATTTCCCTGACTGGGGTTTTTTACGTTCATATGCCAAGGGCCAGTGGGAAACCTTCATTAAACCTTAAACAGCAAAGGGCAAGTGAGGCTCTGGTGTGATTCTGTAGAAAGGCACCAAGACAGGGATTTTTCTCACGTTGCACAGGAGCTCTACAAGTGAAAGAACCAAAACTCTGCTGTCAGGGTCACATTCCTGATTCTTTATGTACACGCTGCTGCCTCCTGAATCACCACCCCCTGTTCGTGCTGCCAGGGATGCACCAAAAGCTGTGTCCACCCGTGGCCTGAGTTACTGATTCCTGCTGTGCAGCACAGCCTGAAGTGCCTGTTGCTGTGTGTTTCAGGTCAGAATGAAGGAACAATCTCTGTGGCAGAGGGAGAATTGCTCTATGTGATAGAAGAAGACAAAGGGGACGGGTGGACGCGGATCCGAAGGAACGAAGATGAGGAGGGCTATGTGCCCACGTCCTATGTTGAAGTCTATTTGGACAAAAATGCCAAAGGTGCTATGACCTATATTTAATGCTATTATTATTGTTTTATTTGCTTTCACAGAGATAATCCAAGCCTGAAGCTGCTCTGTGTTGCAGATAGAGCCTTTTAAGAGTCTGTACAATGCCACCAAGTGCATTATTCCGTACGTGGACTAATTATGGCTTGTTGTACTGCAAAATGTGCTTTTCTTGCTCAGAGAAGGGTAGTGTGGGGGACTCCTGAAAGCAGAGGGGAAATGCAGCCCTGCCTGGACAGTGTTTGCTCAACTGTCACTGCCATTGCACGCCCAGCTTAGTGCAGGAAGCACAGAGCCCTTTGGGATCGTTCAGGCTCCCCTCAGATACCCAGGTGGCATCTCAGACACATCCACAAGTGAACTGTTTGTCCCAAAGTCACTCGGTGGAACTTTATGGAGGGAATATTTACGCTGCTGGTTTATGTCTGTGTGGGAGCTTTTCAGAGCCTGTCGTGCTCTGGGGACCCTTTGGATTGAAAACTGGCAGTAATTTAGTTTAGTGTGTGTGGAAGGAGAGATCTTACCAAAAACCCTCTACACAGCACTCTGTGGCCCTTGATAAATGGGTAAAACATTGAGAAAGCTCCTCTGTTCATTCCCACCTTGCTACATTTCAGATGTATTTACTGTGCAGATGACCAGAACTAATGGTTTAATTTTTGCTTACATGAGATCAATGGAGACCTTCAGAGTTTGGACCCCAAAAGCTGCTGTTTGTTGCTTTTAATTCCTCCCAAATGTTTTGTGTAAGGAAGCAGTGCTGCAGGGCAGACCTGGCTGGAGTAAATGCCAGTGCTGAACACCTGGTAATGGGATACACTGAGAAATCAAAAGATTTTAGCCCTGTTTCAAACCAGGATGTGAGAATTCCACTGAGTTAAATAATTAATGTTTGTTACTTAATCCTTCAGATTATTGTGTCTCCTAGACTTGAGAGTTCTTGGTGTGAAACAAGCAGCCTCATCCAAGTCAAAAGCAAACTGAACCATTTTCTTTGGGGTTTATGGGCAGCAGGAAGAGAGAACTAGGACTGTACCCATAAAGCAGCACTGCACTTGAGCAGTTCAGTGTTGGTTGGGTGTTAATCAGTGCAGTGCCTTGCCTGCTGCAGGTGAAACTCTGGGCCTTGTTTTATTTTGCCATAATACAGTAGTTTTATGTTCCTGTTGGCAAATACATGGTCAGTTAAGATGCAAAAGAGTCCAAAAAGTTTAGCCCCCTCTGTTGGTTCTTATTAACCTTTGAAAGATGGATCATCCATTCCTCTTTATATCCAGAACAAAGCTGAAAGATTGGGAATCTGGAATCACAGGCTGGTTTGGGTTGGAAGGGACCCTCTCATTCCAACCCTCTCCCATGGCAGGGACACTTTCCATCAGAGTAAAAACACAAACTGTGCCAGGGTGAAGGCTGATACAGCTGCAGCCATGTCTGTAGCCCCAGTGGAGCTTTTTCAGATAATTTAAAGTTTTTCCAGTAATTTTGCTGGATTTCAGGAACAAAATCAAATGGATCTGTGAATATTTAATGTATAGAAACAACAATGTTTACCTCTTTTATTTCTCAAGTCTCCGGTTTAAAAGAAAAGCTAAAAGAGAATGCTTCCTAGAATGCAGCATAAAGATTTGGAGGAAATGCTGCTGTGTTTATAAGGTGAACTTTGTTGCAAGCTGCAAATTGATTTTTAAGGTATTGGTAGAAGTGACTTGATTCAGTCCTTGAAATAGAAGCAATGACATTCCTGAAGATAACTTTGTAAATACTAAAGCAAACTCTGCAGACTTTAGTAACCCTTTCCTCTTTCTGGAAGGAAGGTTGAGCAGCTGGCACCACGAAAGGCTGGTGGCAGAAGGGTGGGAGCTCACAGCAGCCCCTGTGACTGCCCCAGCCAGCAGAGACTGTCCTGGCTCAGCCCTACCTGCCTGGCTGGGCTGTGTCTGTGCCTGAGCCAGGGGCAGCTCAGTGCCACTGCTCAGGGCTCTGTGAGAGGCTGCTGTTTCACTCAGCTGGAGCCTGTGCTGTCAGGGCTCTGCTGCAGAGCTGAGCTGAGCAGGACAGGTAAGTTGTGTGCCGCAGGTGCTCTCCTGATGTAGTCTGAGAGGAGCCAAGCTGGGTCTGTGCCCTGCCAGTCCCTGTGAGGGCTCCTGATGACATTCACAGGGGTGCCTCTGCTCAGAGGGTGTTGGCAAGCCCTGTCACAAAAAGAACAGTAATGCCTATCTTGTTTTGCCTTTTTTTTTTTTTCCAGATGTGCACAAACCACTTCAGAAAATCTCTGAGTAGGTTTGCATAGGCCTGTCCACCCTTTATTCTCCCGGTTTGCTGCTACGGTTGTTTTAAGAGCTCTGTTTGAGAAGGTTTTCTTTAGAAGAGATGAATGCACATGTCATATCTCCATCACTGAAAGACTTTGTTAGGTACCAGGTCGGCTCTGAAATGGAGGTGCTGCCCTGACTGTGTGTCCATGTAGTGCAAACAGCACTCTTGTCCTGAATAGAAAGGAGAGCTGCAGGCTCTGCTCCCCTGGGATTCCTGCAGCGAGCTGTTCTGTGCACACCCGGGGGTAGCATCTCACAGGGCTTTTCTGTACCTGGCTGGTGCTGAGAACTCTCAAACACAGGAGCTGGCTGGGCCTTTCAGCTCGAGACTGACCACCCTGTGTCGCTGACTATGGTACCTCATCATCTGCTTGGCAACAAATCTGTCTTTCACTGAGGGGTGTTGTGAAATCGTGTGACACAAAAACTCCTGCGTGGAGCACCCAGCTCTGTGCAAGCCCTGCCCTGCACCCACCAGCACGGCCACGTCCCCTTCCAGCACAGCCCGGGGTTTGTTTGGGTGACATGCAGGAGTGGAGGCTGCTTTGGGAGGTTGAACTTCTTGATAAAAACTATTTTGGAGCTGTGGGCTGATAAACATTTTGGCTCCTGTTCCCCCTCACCTCTGATGATATCAGTAATTCCTTATGATCAGCTCTGGCATTCCCAGTGCTGCAGCTCTGCTGTTTGCTGCAACCATCGTGCAGAGCCTTGACTTATATAAATAAATAGGTAAAAGTTAACCATGCTGATGCACTTTTTATCTAGGATATATCTGATTATTTAATGCTTGCCAAATTATTTAGGAATTGGTAATTATAAACTGGACTGTGGCTTTTTAAAATCCTTTTGTTAAATACGTGCCCTTAGTTCTCCCAGTATAAAAAAAAATTGTATATAACATAACTTAAAGACTAAAGTTACTTGAATTTGAATTGTTTTTATCCTTTTATATGTGTATAAATATAAATGGTTTTATAGGCTGTTCTTCTGCTTAACCCAGCTGTTTTGGTAACTGCTCAGCCCCTCTGATGTTGATAAGTGGTTTTGGTTACTCAGCTGCCTCACCTGGACTTGCATAGGAACTGCTGTTCTGTGTTAAGGTTTGTTCAGTCTGGCCAGTGTGGTTGTCTTGTTTCTATTCTTATTTTTTAAAGAATCATCATCTGTCAGGAATCTCTTTATAGCTCGATGTACCATGGTGTCTTCTTCTAATAAACATTATATTTTCTCATTCCTGTGGGATTTTGGGTTTTGATTTTTTTAAATGACAGTAACTAGTAGATGGCATTAATTAGTGGCAGAAAATAGTGGCATTTAACTTTCCTAAGGGACAGCAAATGACCCAGAGTTGCTTCTCACACTAAGCACAAATGCAAATCTTCTCAAGAAAAATATTTTATTGTGGCCCTTTGGAAACTCCTTTGTGCTGTCATTTGGAAGGGTTTGATGGAAGTGGGTGCAAAGTGGGTGAGAAGGTTCCCCTGGTTTCTCAAATGCAAGGGAAGTTTGGACTCATCCTGTATTCCCTTGGATACAGCAGTTTGGGCCAAATCATGTCCTGGATTGTAGCTTCACTTGGCCGAAGGCAAAACTTGTCCTCAGTCCCCAGTCTGTGGGAAACAGGCAGGGCCAGAGGAGGGCTTTGGAGGCCTGGGCTGGTTCCCTGGCCTGCATTTTGCTGGCTTCCCTTGAGAAGGAAAGGCCTCTGCAGCCTGTGGTGGAAAGGAAAGCTCTGGATCCCTCTGCGAATTCTTTGATTTAATTTCCTGTTGTTGTTCAGTGTCATTGATGGTCTCTGGAGCTGTCACTTGAACAGATGCAGTGCTGCTTTGCTGACAGAAAATGAAAAAGCTGTTTGTTTTCTCAGTGGCACGAAGCAGGTGCTGGCAGGGTCCTGCTCCTGTGCTTTCCTCCCAGAGCACAGCAGAATCCCAGTGATGCTCATCCCAGGCTGGAGGGAAGGGCTGAGGGTGAGGGGTTTCTGTCTGAGTCAGGAGCCTTCCTAAGCCCTGTAACCCAGTAGATGCTTCACTGCTTTATTCCTTTAACCTCCTGCAGGCAGAGCTGCTCTTAAGGGACCCCGTTTTCCCCAGCCTCTTTCTAATCCAGTCTCTTTCTTTTTGTCTTTCTTATGTTTTAGATTCCTAAAGGTGTTTGTGCTGGTGCAAGAACCTCGGGGCGAGCTTGTCACAGAAGGAGAAACAAAATGGTCTGTTTACCCTGCAGGCAGTTAAAACACACCCATGGAAAGCCAGACTCCCACTCTTGTCTGGAGTTCCCACTTGAAAAATTCAGACCTAAATTCCATCCCAGTACCACTCAGATGCTTGCTCTTTTCCATGGCATGCTACTTGTGGCTCAGATTTCCTTATCAGCCTCTCCCACTCTTCTGCCAGCCTGGCACAGCCCCTCTGTCAAACATAACACACACTTCTCCCAGCCCAATCCCTCCCAACTTCTGTCAGAGAGCTGCTGGCTGCCCTTGGATAGCCAGAGAGTCCCAAGCATGTTCTGGTCTGTCCTGTGTCCCCTCGTCCCTCAGTCCATCTGGATGTGCACACTGGTCCATCAGCATTTCACTCGGTGCCTTCAGTGCTGATCCTGCAGGTCCTCTCACCAGAGAGCCTGGGAAGGAGGAGGGAAACCTCCCCTGGGACAGTGGTACAGCAGCTGGACTGGCCTCTCAGTCTGTTAAACCTGATCCACGTGCACCATTCAGCATTCTGCCTTCCCCAAAAGGTCACTAATGCTTGTCAGCCTTTATTTCTCTTTTTTCAAATCCAGGCTGATGCTCATTCCAGGTATTAAACCCCTCTGACCCTGCTGTTTCCTGAAACCCTTCAAGCTCACGTATGTACTTGTTTTCCTGCTTGTTCTGTCTGCCCCCTGCCGTGTCCCTGCTGCTCCTCACACGCACACAGACACACACAGACACAGACAGTGGCATTTTGGTTGGCAGCCCTTGCTGCTGCTCACAGGCCCCGTTTGGCTCTGGTTTCAGCCTGCATGCTCGCCCTGTTGCCTTGCCTGCGCCCACCTTCCTCAGGGTCACGTTATTTTGTGGCTCGTGGTTTAATCTCTCTGCAGTTTTCTGTTGGTCGGTTTGTTTTGCAGCATTTCAGACCTGCCTTCTCTTTTTGCATGACCTCCTGCGCGTTCTCATCAGCTCATGTTGGAATAACAGAGTTTTTTAGATAAATAAAAGAGGAAAGAAAAAAAAAAAGAAACTGCACTATTTCCTTCTCCCACCTTGTCATGGACTGGACCTGGACCCAGCAGCCAGACAGGAATTGTGACCACCCCGTTCTCACATGGTTTGGTTTGAAGCAGAAGTAGGATAAGTGATTCTGCACTTTATCATGTCATACAGTGGTAAGAGCTACAATATCTCCAAAAATCACATGATCTGGACTTCAGCGGCCTAACAAAGGGTTAATTTCCTCTCTAAACCTCTGCAAACTTCCATATTCTAACTGGGTTTCCCCTGAATTGTTACCATTGCTTGGGTTTTGCAGTCATGGACATTTTTGAGCCCTGCAAGAATCAGTTGCCACTAAATAGCTCCTGAGGGCCAAATTAATTCATGGATCCACACCTCGTTGGGGGGAATCCACTGGCTCTAGTCCAACTCCAGCATCTTCTGTACAATCCCACAAGTTGAGAAATGTTACATGGAAGCCACTATGGGCAGTGACCCCAAAATGAAACCTCTCAGGGTTTGTTTGCAGGCAGGTGAGTGTTGTCCTGCTGCCTGCTGGGTTGTCCTGCAGGGTCAGCACATCAAAACACAGCCCAGAATCTCAGACTCTCCATGCTGGGGATGGCCTGGGCTGTCCCCACAGGGGATGAAGTGATTTTTGAGCTGGGCTACGTGTGGTGTTTGTAATTCTGTCCCTTTGCCTCCATTTAAGATGCCAACTTTTGTTTTTACCAAGTCCCTTGGTGCTGCAGTACGTGCTGTAGCTGTTGTCTGATGGTGCTTAAGAGTTGCCAGCATGAACCAGCAGAAGGTTTGTGATTTAAACCCAACCCAAACGTGCTGAGCACAGGCAGCACCAATGCTGGGGCTGTCCTGCTGCAGGCCTGGAGGGTCAGAACCCATAAATCACTGCCTTATCACTGCTGCTGCTGCGGTCACGGAGCTGTTCGGATCAAGAGCAGAATGGGATCCCCGTGGTTGGCACCTGTGGCTTTGTGCAAAGGCTTCGTGGTCTCCAGCTGCCAGGGGATCTAAAGGGTTGAACAATTAACAGGTGTGCAAAAATATCCTTAAACTATTTTTAGCTGCAGTATTTTTATTCTCGTGTCCAATGCACTGTCGAATCAGCAGCTAAGAATTCGTTTTCACCTATTGTTGTGCCATCTATGTAAAAATTAGATCAAAGTTTGCTTTTCTATATTTAATCTGGGTGGACAGTATATTATTGTCAGCCTCTGTGGAACATTGGAACAATTGCAATGTCTGTGTTTCGAAATTGTGCTGTAGAAGGAGCATTAGCTTTAGCTGACTGACTGAGTCCTGAAGTTTTATTAAAAGACCATGTATGGAGTTTTTATAAACTTGGCAAGTAGTTCCCAAAAGCCTGAATCTTAAAACTTATTTAAGAAATAGTCACAGTCATATCTCATAGTCTGCACATGTTTATTCTGCTGCTGTTATTCAGGGTAATGAATAATTTTTGTAGAATTTACCTTTGGCAAATGCTGAAGAACTAAATATGTGACTGGTTTATAAAAACTCTGCTTGGATTTACTAATCTTGCCCAGCAGCGTGGACTGTACATCCTATGAAATTTCACGATCCCCAGCAAAAGTCTCTAATGCCCTTTCTTAACACCTGTAAATAGAGAAGAAACATATTTACTGATACTCAAAGTTGTGTTTAATGCTGAGTATTTTTCAGAAGTTCATTTAGTTTGATGCATATTGTTCTTTGGGTTCTTTGTTTTCCTGCCTGAAATGTCAGAAGACCTAAAAGAAGCCAAATTCTATTTTAACATGACGATGTCGAGCACTTTTTTATTTGTATATGTGTGTGTATGTGTGTTTGAGCACTGATCTCGAGATCTTGGTGGCATCTCAGTGTTGTGATTTCATTGCCAATGTAAAAGGTTCTGGTGTTGCCCATTCATTTCTGGAGACAGAATTCAATCAAATAAAGTGCTTCCATTTGAAAGCGAATATTGACCTTGTAGCAATGAAACAAAGTCATCTGCATATTTAAATAAACATTTAATTCCAGAAATACAGTTTCACTGTACCCTTTTGATCAGCCAGACAGGAAGAGAAGTGGATTTGTTGGGTTTTTTTTTTCCCCAACAGAAAAGCTGGTGCCTCTTTGCTGGGGCTCTTGGGGCTGCTGAGGTGCAGCCGTCACTCTCCAGGAGCTGCTGCTTCCCACAGATGTGTCCAGTGGAGAGTGGGAATTTGAATTTGCCTGTGGCTGCTGCTTCAGCCACAGAGAAATTCAGGCTAAATCTCCCCAGAGCTGCTCTCTTACTCCTCGTTATTCTTCCTGACTCTGGGGTGGATTTGGGTTTTGCTCCCAGCTGTAAAATGTACACGGAACAAGTGCATCACACATTCCAGCGTGGTGCTGTTCCCAGCTCTCTCCTCAGAAAACTGAGGACACCTTTTCACTTGTGGTACCTGTTGGCTTTTGTTTTTTATTTTATATTATTTCCTACTGGAATTTTCAGGAGTAATAATTTGGCTCTGTCTGTACCTCTGACTGTCCCACAGAGCTGGGTCCCATCAGGTCACTTTGAGATTTGATTTTATCAAACTTTGACCTTTCCAGCTGGCACTGAAGAGAGAATGAAGTGGTTGGGTTGTTTGTTTGGTTGGTTTTTTTTAACTTCTTCACGTGAGGAGAAAGAAAAATGGGCTGTTGTGGCTGGAGTTGGTGTTGGGAAGGGCAGGTGGTTTGTGCTTTCTCAGAAGGGCCTATGAGGACTGGAAACCTGGGGGAAAGATTTCATCCAAAGGGAGAGCTGAACCGTGGGATGCCTGTGGTGAATGCTCTGGTTTAGGAAGTCTTGGCAGATGTTTTTGATGCTGATTGGTTTTATTTTAAAAGTCAGGCTGTTGCAAGCCAGGTAAGGAATGGTTTGGGCAGGGATGTGTGGATGTGCTTGTGTGTCCAACACAGCAGTGCCTCCCTTCAGCAGGTAATCCAAAAACCAGGCCCATTTCACTCTGGCTGAGGTGTACAATTCCATTCTGGTGTGCAGGGTTGGGAATAATGTGCGTGTGTCTCTAGCTGAGAGAAAAGCCCTCAGCTCCTGGCCAGCTTCTCCATCACCCCTGGGTCCAGGTGACTGCAAAGAGCCCATCCAAGAGCCAAGAAGGTTTGCAGGTTTCCCACTCAGTAGGTGACACCTGATGCTCCTTTCATCTGGCAAACAATCTCGAGATTATTTTTGTTTAATACAGTCAAGCTGCTACATTTCTTCAGCAGGATCTCAGTTGTTCTTTGCCAGCACTAATTAACATCCCTGTCAGCTCAGGACAGACCAGGGCTGTTTGTGGCAGGCTGCTGCTCTTTGGTTTTGGGCAATAATGAATAGGAGGGGGTGTTCCTCTGGCTCTGGCTTGGATTTATCTTTCACAGAATCAGCACTGCTGACTTAAAATAGAAAAGGCACAACCAAAGGGGTGGGGGAGAGCTGGGGGTGTAGAGCTGAGCAAAAAGGGAGAAGAAAATGAAATGAGGTTTTTGTATGAAGTGTTTGTGTCGCAGTTACACCAGAGCAATGGCTCTGCTCCCAGAACAGGAGCAGCACACAGGAACTGAACTGAGGGCAGGGAGCAGATCATCTAACACTGAGGTTTGCTCCATCAGTCCCCACTGCATGAACAGTTCTTTCTGCTCCTCTTTTTTGCAATTAGCAAAGGGACCTGATAAAAAAAGGGGGAAATTATTTGCAAAGAGAACTGATAAGAGATCAGCACTGGCAGTGGCTCCCAGAGCTGTGTCTGAGGTGTGCTCAGAAATGCCTCCAGTGGAGCTGGAGGAAAGCAAGGCTGCAGTTGGAGCTCAGATGAATTCAGGATGCAGAGCTAACCCTCCAGTCCTTGACCATGCAGAGCTAACCCAGAGCAGGGTCAGGACTTTGCCAGAGCAGCCCTGGAACTGTTTGTGTGGACCTTGAGCAGTCCCTGAGGGCAGTTTGGTGTCTGGGAAGGTTTGGAGCTGATCAGTTGCTCAGGTGAGACATTTGTTTGGAAGATCCAAGTTTGGACAGCTGACTCCAAGCTGCTTAAGAACAAACTGCATCTTCTTATTACCCAGCTCCAGCTCTGCCTCTTCAAACCCTTCAGGCTCCAGCTGAGGCTGCATCACTCACTCGGGAGGGAATTCCTGCTGCTCCAGCCCCTGGGGCTGCTTTAGAAACTGTTAATTGGCAGTGCCAGAGCCTGCTGTTCCCTGGGAACAGGCTGCTGTGTTACCAAGGCAGGGGAATGGACCAGCAGGGAGATTTGGCCATGCAACAGTGCCAGGAAACTCTTGTGGAATCCTGGAACAGCTCAATGAAACATCAACTCCTTCCCTTGCAAGTTCCTTCCAGGATCATGCTATTGTCAAGGAGAAGCACAGGCACACCCCAGGCTTTCTGAGGCACTCTCAGGTGCAATGGGGTTAATGAAAGGTGCAGGGAGTCTGAAGGGGCACAGGATGGTTTAGTGGCCTCAGACTCCTCTTGCTGCTGCCCAGAAGGATCTGTCCCCACACACCTCTGGTCAGCAGGAAGCTTGGATTTTATTTTACATTGGATTTTTTTTCTTCCTTCCCCACCCTGCTCCCTGGAGCTGTCAGCCCCTCTCAGCAGGCAAGGCAGGCCTTGTTGAATGCACATGTATTTATTGTACCACTTTCAGCACAAGGTCTAACACTGAAGCACAGGAGTGTCATTACAGTGTGTACAGCACCCTCTGGAACACAGACAACACAGACATGCAGCCCTGCAGGCTCTGCAGCACAGCCCCGGGCTGCTGCACTGGGGAATAAAGACAGCTTGTAACAATGAGAATCTCAACAGTGGCTCATTCTCTGCCCTCCCCTGGGGGCTGGCTGGGTCTAAACAAGCATCCCATGAACAGAATTGTAAAATTAACATGCTGAATCAATTATAGATGGTTTTTAAAGAAGTTGCTTTTTGCAACAAATACTTGATAAAAAAAAAAGAAAATAACACGAAGGCCACGTTTTTCTTCTCAAATTCTCCTGTCCTCCCCCCTTCTATCTCTAAGTCAAGGAGCAGCCTTTCTCCTTCTCATGTTTCCTGAGGAGCTCAGGAGGTCCCAGCTCCATGCAGCACTCAGGCCAGCGTTGGGGCTGTGGCATCACCCACACCGTGAGCAGAGTTTGGCTCCTCAGGCCCAGCTCTGCCTCCCTTCAACTGCACTCAAAGGCTTGCAAAGATGAACAAAAAGCATGTTAGGAACAGCCCTGCTGAGAAAAGTGGGGTTTGGCCTTTTTTGCCCTCATTGCTGTCTCTGCTGCCTTGGTGGCAGCAGATCTGGGAGCAAATTGATTCAATGAGCCACTGTACCCACCAAGCACAGCTGGAATGACCTCAGCACACAGGTGGGGCTTGTCTGCAGGAAGAGCTCCTTCCTAAAAAGCTGCTTCACCAGCCTGGGCCCTGCCCAGCCCTTGGTGACCCCTCTGGAGGGTCTCTGTGTGAACAAAGGGGCCCCTCCCCAGCTGAGGGGAGACAGACACAGGCTCACGGCAGGGACAGGCTGAGGAAGGCTTTGGGAAGGAGGAGCCTTCCAGCTTTGCTGTCCAAAAATGTGCTGAATATAAGAGATCACACACAAGGAGAAAATAAAATTCTGCAGGATCGTGAAGATGTGGGTTTGGGAGTGAAAGGAGAAGGGAATAGCTTCTTTCTAAGTTTTTTAGTTGACTGCAACTGAAATTGCAAGAATTTGATAAAGAGCAAAACGAGGAAGTTGTGACAGCACCACCAGCACAAAACCACAGGAGAGCTCGTGGCTTTACTCAAGCTCAAAACCAGGTTTCTCTGGTTGCAACACTGCCTGCTGCAAACATAAATAATGTCTCATTATCTCTACATGTTTGAATTAAAAAGTGCCAAAAGCAAAACCTGCAAAGGAGCAGAGCTCAGTGCACTGGGGACAAGCTGGGAGTGCTGGTTTGGTGTAAGCAAAGGAAAGGGAGAGGGCTCAGGTCAGGACAAGCCTGTGACTGTGACTGTGGCTGCAGCCTCTGCCCACAGCTTCAGCCAGAGGTGAGGTGCAGAGCTTTGTGCCAGTCTCTCCCAGCACCACCCCGTGCTCCGAGCCACATGAAAGGAGAAGGAGGAGGAGGAGGAGGAGGAGGAAGCCTGCCTGCCCCGGGAGGAGCTGCACACACCTCGAGTCCCAGCCAAGGGAGGATTTGGACCCCTGAGGATTCCCAGCCTCCCGTCCCCCGCAGAGGTACCTGTGCGGTCCCTGCCCTGCCCCAGCTGCACAGATCACACCGCTCGTGTCTCTGCTTCAATCTTCTGCTCCCCGTGGAGGTTCTCCAGTTCCTGCACCTGGGCCACGTTCTGTCTGATGGCGATCTCGGGGCCCCCTCCGTACAGGGTGCTTAAATAAACCCAGGTCTCCTCGGAGATCTGCCCGTAGTCAGCACCTGAAGGGAAACAACACTCACCGGATGCAGCAGAAGGGAAAGGTCAGGGCCAGGATTTCCCCTCCGAACAGCTCCCCCCAAAGGCCCATCCCAGGAGGAGGAGGGGACACCGGTGGTCCCTCCACAAAGCCCCTGCAGTGCCCCCTCCTGCTGGAAGCACCAGTGTGTTTCCCATTAATCCATGTCCACAAGCACCACATCTACACATCTTTTACATCCCTCCAGGGGTGGCAACTCCACCACTGCCCTGGGCAGCCTCTTCCAAACCCTGACAGCCCTTCCCATACAGAAATTTTTCCTAATGTCCAATCTAAAACCTTGCTAGGCACAACCTGAGGCTGTTTTAACTTTGGGAACTGGACCACAACAGGTGCTGAGTGAAGACCACATCAAAAGCAACACAGGATCAAAGCTCCAGCACAAAGGGGAGTGGTGGAAGGGGCCTGGGGAGCAGCAAGGCAGGAGCTGGGGGGCTGCAGAACCAGTCACAGCAGCAATCTGGTCAAGCAGGAGCTGCCACTGGAGAACTGGCTCACTCAGGGCAGGGGCTGGGTGGAGAATTGTCATCCTCTGCCACACCATCTTGCTCTGTGAGTTCATCATGCACAGCCAGATCAGTGGAACAGTCTCCTTTACCTGTTAGGAGCACCACAGGCAGTAAGCACCAGCCTTACCCTGCTTGACTTGCACGTGGCCACCTGGTTTTGTGAGGGCAATCTTGGTGTTGTCAATTGGTCCAGGGGGCTCTGTAGGAGAACAAACATGTCAAAAAACATCTGATTTCCTTGCTACCTCCAGGTTCAGATGCTTTCCTAACTTCTCTTGGTCATTTTTGTCCTGCCCTGGGGACCTGCAGGCAGCCCCAGTGGCTGGTGCCTGAACCCTGCCCCAGCCAGGGGCAGTGCTCAGCCAAGGCCCAGCAGATGGACTCATTTCCATTCCCCCTGTCCCCCTGACAGACCCCCAGTGGCTGATCCTTACCATTATCCTTGCCTTTGACAAAGGCCTCCCACTCCCGGAACCACTGCATGCTGATACAGTAGATGACACTCGGAGACTCCTCTGCCTGGAAAGCCTTGTTTAGCTGGGACAGCAGCAACAGAGAAACAGGAAGGACTCAGTCACTTGGGGAGCCCCTTCCATTAACTGTAAGGCAGCCTTGCCATTCTCCAGAAGAACCCTGTGGAATTCCCTCCTCACACCCAGGTCCTGCTCACCAGAGCAGGCACAAGACAAGGATGGCTTCACACTTTGTCTGCACAGCATTCCCATGCCCCAGCTGCCCCTCTGCCCCGGGGAACCCCCAGGCCAATCTGGCTGTGCTGCAGCTCACATTCTGGAAAAGAGGCAGTTTTCCAGGGCTGCATTTCCCAGCCCTGCCCTTTGCCTTGCTCCCAGCTGCCTCCCATGCCCACCTTGATGAAGGTGTCGATTTCGATCCTCCTGCGCTTGGCCAGGGCTTCGATCTCCACTTGGCAAATGGAGCACACGTACAGATGGTTCACAGCAGGGCCTCCCCCAAACCTGGCCACGGGGAGAGGGAGGGCAATGGAGAACTGCAGCAGACTGGAAACTCTTCCCAGCCCTGCATCCTGCAGACAGGGATTTGCATACTACTGCAGACACTGGTGAGGGAGGTGCATCTGCAGCTGAGGGCACAGAGCTGCCTTTACTCAGCCACACTTTTGCTCTTCTGGCTTGTCTCTTGCTGTCCTTTTGGGACAGGCACTGATACAGCTCATCCTGGCTTAGAGCAGGACACTACAAATACTGGGAGAAAGAATGGAATGGCCATATTCACCTGTTGTAGAGATATTCCCACACGTTTTGGGGCAGAATCACAACCAGGTCATCAATGTAATGGTATTTATTAGGAGGGATCCCTGTGAAGGAAAGGCAAGTGGAAGAGTTAATCTGAGATCTCATCACTTCTGGGTACAACAGACACAGATAAGAAGCCAGATTTTCCATTCTGAGAACTCTGATTCCAGAATCTGCATCCTTTGCTAATGGAAGACAATCAGAAGTTCATTAACTGTGGATGTTTCTCAATCCACAGCCCTAATTTCTAATCAAGTGCTTCATTTGCAATTTAGAAGAGAGATTTACAAACACCGAGTGCTCCCCAGCTCGGCTGATGAAACAGCAGCAGAGTCAGATGTGCTATCAGCTCCCTTCCACAGCTCCTGCTCCCTTCTCCAAACAAACCCCGAGGGCCAGCCCTGCTGACAGGGTAACACTGATAAACTCTGCCCTATCTGCTTTCTACAGGTTTGTTTTTAAACACAGAGAACTGAAAACTGTTGTTTCCCAGCACTAAACATCCTCCCAGGCCTCCAACCAGCAGCACAATGGCTAATTGTCTCATCCCTCCCTGAGCAAGCTGGAGCTTCTGCCAAAGAGGATCCCACTGCAGCTTCCCGGTATCAGGATGGCAGCTGGAGCTTCTTCCTGCATTTGTTCATGCACCAGGAAGCATCAGAGGTGCTGCTCCCAGGCCCCGCAGCCTTACCTCCATGGGAGCACAGAAAGGTGTGGTTGGTGATGGGCCCGGGCTCAGCAAAGGTGTTGAATTTATTGAGCCACTCTCGAGAGATGTAGAACTGGAGCAAACTGTGCTCCTTCATGCTGGCCAGGGACACGACCTTCTGGCGCTCCCGCACAGCCTCCTCACTGCTTTTCCTGGAGCGGGGAAGGAGAACTCCATGTGGGAAATGCATTTCCAGGTGCTCTGTACCCAGGAAGGGGCCGAGGGCACAGCTCACCTGTAGAACAGCACATAGGCTTCTGCATTCTGCACCACGGTCTCGTGGACCTCGGTGACGTACTGGTCATCGAACTCGTACCACTGGCCATTGATCACGTTCTGGCAGTAGGCAATGTAGTGGCCACCTGCAACAGAGAGCACAGCACTGCTGGGATCTGCAGTGCAGACAGAAGGCAGGCCTGGGATAATGTCAGCAGCACAAACAGGATTAGCTGCTGGCACGGTACAGAGAGAGAGGCAAAAAAAAAAGGATAATTCCTGTTCAGGCAAGCTTCGCTGGAGCAGCAGAGCCTGGCACTGTCGCCCTGATTTGCCTTCCTTGGAAGAGCCTCTCAGCAAGACTGAACAGTGGGAAAGGGTTTGAGCCAAGCCTGTGGGGAGGCTGAATGAGCTGCAGGGGATCTCTCAGAAGCTGCTCAGTTCACTTCCCAAAGGGCAGAGGCTGCTCAGGCTGAGAATGGAGGGGGTCTCACGCTGCCCTTCAGCCCAGCAGAGGTGCTGGCCACTCCTGACCACACTCCTCCCATCCCGCTCCTCTTCCAGGGAGGGACTTACTGCCAGCCGTGCCGTGGTGACAGATGACGGACAGGAGGTCGTAGGTGGTGATCTGGGACACGCACTCCTTGGCCAGGAAGGGTCTCAGGTCCAGCCCCTCCAAGGGGAAGGAGACGTGGCTGTTGATCTTGAAGGAATACATCACCTCGTGCCGGAACCGTTTCAAGTGGATGCAAAGGATCTAAAAGACCAAGGACAGAGGACACCAAAGGGCAGTTTTGCCATGGGAGCCCTGGGAGCACAGCACCTCTCTGTGTGTCTGATCTTTGCAGGAGTTCTTTGCCTGTTTCTCATGAATCCTGCTGG
The DNA here is from genome assembly GCF_015832195.1 of Motacilla alba alba. Taxonomy (NCBI): domain Eukaryota; kingdom Metazoa; phylum Chordata; class Aves; order Passeriformes; family Motacillidae; genus Motacilla; species Motacilla alba. Next base: position 6,149,620 of record NC_052032.1, on the reverse strand, counting down.
CTCATCAGCTTAGACTGAGAAAGTCTCTTCTGATCTAAATACAGATTAGATATTTTTGCCACCGAAAAACCTGCTGGTTTTATTCTATCTCTGGCCTCCTGACCTCCTCAGTGGCTGCTAGAAGAGAATTAGGAAACAAGGTGCTTTTACCCACCTCTGGGAGCCGGAGGACTTTGCAGTACTTTACTCCATTCCGCAGCCTGAAGGAGGAAAAGAAACGAGCTGTGAGGACTCTCTACAGCAAAGGCATAGCTGGGTCTTGCTCACTTTGGAATCCAAGACAAATCCTGAATTCCAGCAGAATTGTCCAGGCAGAGGACACAGCAAAATATCTGACAGCAGTACAGAGGAATGAAATTCCAGAAATAAAATTCCAGACGTGGAACACAAAACAGATAATGCCAACTTACTTCTTACACCGTTCACAGCTGTACATGTTGTCCCCTGCAGAGAGAAAAGAGCCATTATGCAGCTGCTCAGAGCATACAAGGCTGACACAGCTACCTTTCCAGACAGTGCAGAGAAAGCAGATTAAGAACCTTTTGGGCAAGCCAGGGATGAGAAAAGATCAAAACAACTCCTCTCAGTAAGTGTAGGCAAGAAAGAGATGCAGCCAATTAGCAGGAAGGACGAGAGAGTGAAGAAACTGAGGAGCCACAGCACTCAACCAACAGCTCTGCCTGCTCTTCACTGAGGACACTCTCACCCAGATTCCCCACCCCTGAGCAGGTAGAAGAGTTCTCTCCTGCTCAGAGATGCTGAGTTGCCAACTTTTGGCACTGCCAGTCTCTAATGACACACCAAGGCAGGATTTCTAGGAAATTTAATCTGCCTTTGAAATGCATTTGGAATGCTCCTCCATGCTGTCAGACCCCATGGAAAAAACTCACCCTTCAACTCATCTGCTGCAAAAAAGGCAGCAAGGCAATCCTCCAGTGTCACCACAGGACCCCAAAACCAGCTAGGGATACAGGACACCACAAATCTGCAGAGGAGAAGGGATTGAGAGATTTAATAAAATAGTTGAATGCTTTGACACACAAAACCCCCAGTGGATGATAAATTTCCTTCTAACTGTAGGTCCTAAACTCATCCCACATCCCAGAGGAGCAGGGAAAGCACAGCTGCTCTCAGCTCATGTTCCTACTCAAACTGGAAATTATTTGGAAAACTACACCAGGAATTTATTTGCTCTGAGGCCAAGCCTGAGGCAGCCTGAGGGGTGATCAGCTGTACAAGAGCTCTCAAGGTGTGTGAGAGATCTAGAGGAGCAGTAACAACTGGTCCCCATGAAAAGGCTCAAAGCCCTGTGAAGTACCACACACTGTCCTCCAAGGAAAGGTTCCAGCTGCCATCCCAGTGTTAAGGCAGTGGTTAGGGACAGCTGCCTTCCAGCACTGCAGGGCGAACCCCAGAGAACAGGTCCTGCAAAGGGAACACACCTCCTGATATACTCCATGATGAAAGCAATCCAGCCTTGTGAGGCATAGTTGTCCCCACATGCCCCTGTCTTGGCTGGTACGTTTTGGTAGATGGCAGAGTGCAGCTTGGCCAAGTCTTCTTTCCCTGGGATTGGGAGTGACAGGTCCTGGAACGTCTCCACTGTTGTAGAAACCTGGAATATCCAAGAGGAACAGGTCAGGGTTTCCTGTGTGTGTAATGGGGCTGGCACCTGACCTTCATCACCTTTTAGCACTGCTTGGATTCAGCCTAGGCTAGAAACCCGAGCTGGCAGCAGGAGCAACTCCCTGTGGCTAATTATTCTTCCCTGCTGTCAGCACTGACTTCTGTCATGGGTTTTGTAGCACTGGACTCAGTTTTTCTAATGTGAATGTGATACTGCTGGGTCAACTCAGTAACGTGGACCAGCAAACACAGAAACACATCTCCTCGACACGGCAGATTCTCACACCTCCCCTGCCATCACCCATGGCCACATGAGCTGCACCCCACAGGGTTTGCAAAGAGCAGCACCATTCCCTAGGAAGAGATCTACAAGACAAAGCCTGTGCTGGTGACTGGGAGGGCCCAGGACACTCACTCTGTCGCAGGTGAGGCACTGCACCAGGCTGAGGATGGAGCCGTCAAAGATGTCGGAAATCACACTGCGGTACCGGAGCTCTTTCTTCTTTTTCCCAGAGGCCTGCATCTGGGCTGGAAAACAGGGAATGGCCCTCTCAGTCTCACGTCTCCACAGAGTCACACAGCCACATAAGAACACGGGACAAGCATTGTCCTGATGTTCACACCCCATCCCAGGGACATGGTGAGGCAGGTTGTGAAGAGGCACGGAGGACTCTGCTGCTGTGTGTGCTACAAGGGAGAGGAAGCCAGCTGAACCAACACCAGCTGGCTCTCAGGAGGCAGAAACTGTTGTACTGGAACTCCTGTTTCCAGCCTTTTACATGTTTAGAAAGGCCCAGCCCTGCCACAGACAGTCCCTGGTTTTCTGAGGTCTTCTGACACTTTACTCCAAGCTTTGCAGTTCACTTCCTCTCCCCCTCACCTGCCTCTGTACTTTGTCCTGTTTTTTCCCCTCGGACATTTACCACGTGTTCCTCAAGTGTCTCGCACTGGAGAGGACTCTCCACAGCAGGGGCTGGCCAAATGCAAGGTTTTGTTTGACAACAAACCCTGTCCCCACACACACGTGCAGGCAGACAGAGTGGTTTTCACGCAGCCAGAACATCTGCAGCTGTGCTGACCTCAGGCAAGGGGCTGAAGAAAGAATGTCCTCATGCAGCAGCTGCAGGGACAGTGGTACAAGCACAAGCCATTGTGTTTGCAGACTGGGCAGCACTGAGGGATTTTGATTTGCAATTTGCTCTGGGATGAAGGGACCAGTTTGATACCAACACAAGCCAGGCTCCATTCTGCAGCCTGACAGTGCTCCCAGCACCACAGGGACATCTGCAGCCCTAACTCCACTCCTGTGAGCCCAAGATGTCCAAGAGGCAGGAAGCTCCATCAGTAACAGCATCTTACAGCTCTCTGGCCCACATGCCATGAAATTCAAGTCTGGCAGACAAATGTTTATGTATTTCCACACTCCCCTAGAGGGACAGAGCCTGTGCCTGGACTTGAGAGCCATTTTATTAATGACAAACACAGCACACAGATGCAGACACGGATCATTTCAGGCTCCAGTATAAGAACACACTAGAACATCACTGTGTCAAGAGCTTGACTTTATCTGCAGGTTTACTGTAGTCTTTGCCAAATACTATTTTAGAACACGCTGATATCCAGGGGAACCAGCACTTCTTACATCTGTTAATCAAGAATCATGATGGATTCCTTCTCTCCCCTCCTGTACATGCTCCCCCCTTTGCCTCCCAGCACCCCCTCTTTGCACTACCTTTCTTGAGTACGTAGGAAGGTCCAAGCCTGGCAGGACTGGAGCGGGGAGGACTGCTGGAGAGCTTGGAGTGCATTTCATGATGGACTGGACTGCAGGGGCGCGAGGAGCAGCGCACATAGGCATCATTGTCAGGTTCTGTTTGGGAAAATGGGGAGGCAAAAGGGCACTGGTGAAAACCCCAGTTATGAAAGGCAACTGCACTGCAATCTGTGTCAGCCTAGCTCTGTGTTCCAGCACAGAATCTTTCTCAAAGGCACAGTTCAGTGTCCATTAACTGCCCTGCTTGCACAGGCTGGCAGACACAGCTCCCTCAGTCACAGGAGAGAGTGCATACGGAGCTGTACCTAACAGCTAATAATTACATACTAAAAAACCCAGAAAACAACCTGCCATTTTTTCACACTTATGACTAATTAGATTTTGCAGCTTGCTCCTGTAGCCCTAAACCACACAGACAGCATTGCTGCCTTCAGTGCCAGCTGGCAGAGAAGGACTCTTACATAAAGAAGCGTTGAAAGATTGGATATGTTCAGCTCGAGGTGACTCCACACTGCTGCTCTTTTCCCTGAGACACAGAAATGCTCAAACTGTGCCTCTCCCTTTTCTCTCCCCAAAGTCCACAGTCCAACATTAGCAAATACCTTCTGCCATGCCTTTTCCACTGCTAGTATTTCCCCAGGCCAGCACCAGTATCACATAAAGAAATGTACACACACCAAAACTCTTTTCTTAAAAGGCATCAATACAGTGCAGGTTTGGCAGAGGCAGCTCTCACTGCTGTGCCTTTACTCAGCTCACAGCCCAGCTAAGCACCTCTCTGGCTCACCAAGCACACTTCCTTACAGAAGCAATTGTGCACAAAGGCAGGGACTGCAGGGACTTGGATGCAAAATCTTTTGAAGCATAGAGAAGAAACAATCACACTGTGTGTTTGCCACTGCACTACACCACACTGCCTGTGGAGGATGGTAACACATCTTCCTGGAAATATCCCGACTGAAAGAGGGGTATACCTGGTGTCCTACATGGGCTGGCAGGACAGGGAGCTGGCAGCATCTCAGGTGAGGCTCTGCCATCCACTGGCATCATCGTAGTATCAACATCTGCATCCTCATCCACCTGCTCCGAGTTGCTGCGCCGATGGCCGCAGGAGAACTTTCTGTCCTTCATCCTCTCTTTCTCTGAGATCCCTCTCCCTGCTTCATCCTGGATCAGCAGCTCTGTCTCTGCCAGGGAGCTGCTGCCCATGCTCCCTGAGGTCCGGCTCTGGCCCTCTCCTTCCCCCCTGTCACTGCTGGAGTCACAGGAGAGGAACTCGTCCTCTGAAGGGCTTCGGTCGCCCTCCCGCTTGTCCTCCTGGTCACTGGTGTCCAAGTCCCTCGTCTCTGCAACAACGGGTTCCTTCAGTTCCTCGTGGAGCTGATCCATCAGGCATCGCAGGAACTCCTGCGTGTCCTGAAAACCAAGAGCCCGTGTCAGTATCCAGCCAGAAACGGGGCAAATGAGAGGGGCAAAAGAGGAGCTGGCTGCATTCACAGCTGATTCCAAGAGTGCCCACAGAGGTGAGCCTGCTCTGCAGCACACACCCCCATCTGGAGCAGGGCCTGTTACAGAAATGCTTTAACTCCTACAGAATTAAAGGCCCAAATTTTTATCTGAATATCTTCAGCTGAAAGACTGAAAAGACAGAGAGCAGCTGTAGAAGGCAAAGCAGGAGCACATTTATCAGGGCTTGCCACAGATAACGGGGAAAAGGCAAGGAGAAACCTGATGAAAACAGCAGGCCCTGGAGAACAGACTCCTTCCACAAACACATCTTGGGAACACTGACTTCTGCTCATGGCAAGCCACCTCTTAGAGAGGGCAGATTAAAATCTTTAATAAACAGGGAGAGGAACCAGAAACTCAAAGCTGTACAGTCTAGCTGCAAGCTCCTACATTCATAATACATGGTAAAAGAGCTGATACACTGGCTTCAAAGGAGCTGCTGGAAAGCAAGCTGGTATTTTGACAACTGCAGAGAGTTAATTACGACCTTTCAGTTGTTTTATGAAGTTTGGCTTTTTGCCTGCCCTGCCTACCTTTCAAATTTATCTCTTCAGATCAGAGTTTTCCAATCCAACGTATTTCACATCAAAGACAAATATGGAAGTTCTTTCACTGATCATTATTTTTATTCTTTGTTTTGATTTCTTGTCACTATTACAGTTTTGATGCACTGTCACTTCTCTAGTAAATTTTCTAATCACAGTTTGTTGTTTACATTTTGTCATAAAGAACAAACAGAAGAGCTACTCTGATAAAGACTTCAAAAGAAAAAAAAGGATACTACCTTTAAATAAGACTTAGTTTTGTTGTAATTTCCCAGAAAAAGAATATAGAACATTCATATCTTTGAATTTTTAGTGCAGATTTATCCAGGTTCCTCAGCTCTGACACGAATAAATAATACCAAACTCCTACAGAGCAGATATCAGTAGATCTCAAAGCTATTTATTAAGGATTTGACCACCATCATTTCAGAGGTGAGCAAGCTGACACGAGGAAATGAACTGATTTGGTGCCAACAAGCCAGAGGCAGGCCTGAAAAAGAGTCCAGGTCTCCCAAATCCCACCCAAGTGCTCGATCAGATCACTGATATTGAAAGGCCATGGCCCCCAAGCTCAAGCTCTTCCTTCTAAACACAAGCACCAGCACTGCAAGAATGAAATCCTCTCTGTCTTTGGAATAATGGCACGGGTTTTTCCAGGCCCACCTGCTGTGCATAGCCTCGGAACATGGGATTGACAAGCTTGATTCCATGGGACAGACTGCTTGGAACAACATAACTCGGGCTGTTTAGACATGGAAAAAGAAAAAAGAAAGAGTCAGTTTGCTTATTGGGCCTGGAGCCAGTTTGTCTAACAGGCCGTAACAGAGGGTGTGGTGTGTAGTGAAAGAGGGCAAAAGATAATCATGCACCTGCAAAGCCTGAGCAGAGATTTCTGCATGAGCTGGATGACAAACACACCAAGAGACAGAAAACACCTTGCAGTCATTTCAGTCTGACTTTCCAGAGAGACCCTTCCCCAAAACACATTTCACTTACAGCTCTGTCACACTTGGAGGGTGGGAAGTGATTCTTCCCAGAGCAGAGTTTAGCAATTAGTTACTTTGTTTGATTTTCCAGCACCATGTTTGTCTCAAAATCTGGGCAGGGTGATCACCCAGTAAATGAGATAAATTCAATCAATGTTAAAATGACATGATATTGCTTCAAAGCCTGCAGCCTCCTCCTCTACAAAGACACAGTTCATCTTGCTCCATATCTCACTTATTCCTTGTTAATAATGAACTTGAGGCAAACATGCAATGCCATTTAAATTCCTGTTTTGATGGGGTTTTATTCATTGCACAGAGCAGACATCTTCAGATTTAAACAGAGCTACATAATTTTGCACTGTGCTTTGAACAGGTCCAGAATTTGAACCAATAGCAAACATTTCCCAAAATGCCACCTGCATTTTCCACTCTATTTTGTAAAAATCTCTGAATCACTTTTTCCATCCAAATCAATTCCTGTGCTAATCAAGAGCAGTGGAATTAAGTGCTGGCCACTGGAGTCCATGTAAAATACCTGGAGATAGCCCCAAGTATTCCCTTACTCCATCATTTTTTCCTTCACTGCCAACAGGGGAACTATATTTTAAAAAACATTCTTCCTTTTTAAAATTGTAATATTAAGAATGAATTCTTTTCACTGACATCAATGTGCCCATTTCACCACCAGCAGCAGGACATGGGATCTTCTGGATCCCAGGGACTTCTCACATCCCCATCCATGCAGGGGGTTAAATCACTGCCTCAGACAATGCACTCGTCCCTGAGGATCAGATTTCCTCTCTGCTGATGCCAGACCTCAGAACTAACACACCTCTGAAACCTGGCCAGGTTAGATCAGGGCTCACCACGCACCGTTTCTTGTGCCAAACCTCAGACACCAACTTCTGGTAACTTTTGCACAGGGCAGGTTTCTTATCCGTACGGACCAGTCCACCACACTCCAGGAAAAACTGTGTGAGAGGTGGGCTGCAAGAGAAGGAAAAAGAGAAGAGTTCAGCCCGTAGAAATTTTTCCTCTGCTTCTATTTATTTATCAAAACTTCAGGCAGGCCTTATCAAAAGCATGCTTAAGGTACTGATTTTAAACCAAGGGAAGAAGGGATTCCAGATGCAGATGTGACTCCTCACTTGGATCAAATGAAAAAGGCTGATCTGAACCTGCTCCCAGTACAGAAAAGACCCTGGAACTGAGTTTCAGCAGGATGGCTGGAGAATATTTTAGGATATAGGTTATTAGAACGATATCAACGGGGAGAATAAAGAGATGTGACATGGCTTTCTCTGGGATAAATAATTTCTGTTGCAACAGAAATGATGAAGTTTTACTTCAAGCATTTGTCTAAACATGAGTTTTGTACATAGCCACAAGCTGGCTGGTCCCTCAATTTCCTACTCTAACACTTCTGTTGCCCTAAAAAAACACTATTTTTTTTTCTGTCCCCAGCCTGGCTAATCTCTCTTCGCAAGACTCATGAAGGTTTCAGATCAGAGGTGACACTTTTGGTATTTAGTGAAGTCAGTTATGACAACACTGAAAGCCCTAATGCCTACCAGTTTGAGAGAGCCTGAAGCGCTGCATTCATGTAGCAGGAGTTCCCAAGGTTTTTCATTCCAGTAAGGCCTAAAGCACAAACAAGAGAGGGATGAATCACTTTCAAGACGTGCTGCTTTCTACATTCCTCCCCAAGGAGAGGGAATCGAGCCCTTCCTAGGCAGTCTCCACATTCTGCTGCCAGGAACCCTCTCAGTGCAGGTCCTACGGACTGCAGAGTTGCCCTGCCAGCTTTCATCAGCTCAATGCAAAGTTACCTCTTGGTTTCAAATCATCATCCTCTGATTCAGATTCGCCTTCATCAGCCACTGCAATCGGAACAGCTTTCAGAGGGTGAGCAGGCAAAGGAGAATCCTAGATTAAAGACAGAGAAATAAGTACCAGTCACAGGCCTGCTTTGAAAGATGAGCTGTGAGAGACAATATCTTGCATATAAATCAAGCCAGCCTTCAAGGAAAGCAGAAGGAGAAGAAAGAACAGGTTGCACTGTCTGGCCTTCTCTCTGAGGCAGCAGGGAGTGGAAATAGTGCCATTACTGCTTCCAGTACATGTGATAAGAAACATCAGGAATAAGCAGCAGTGTCACAAGTACATTGTGTTTCTGGTCTGACAGCTGAAATTTCCATGGGCCATGCATTGGAAATGAAAATGTGACAGACAGGTTCTTCTCACATGCAGACACCCCATTGGAAAGGTTAAAAATGAAGTCAGAATGGATATTCAAGTCATAGAATCATAGCATCATAAATTATTTGGGCTGCAAGGGACGGCAAAGCTCATCTAATTCCCACCCCTAAAGTCATTTGTCTTTTTGCTGGGACACCCTGTAAGTCAGGGCTAGTGGTCCCCTGGCTACAGGCAGCCACTGTCAGTGAAGGTGTCCCTGTCCCAGCAAATACTACACCATGGCAGGAGTCACATGGCTAATTTTACACCAGACAAACAAAACCTGGCCTGTGTGACACAGACCCACCGGCTCAGGGAACTTGCTGGGGGCTGAGGGTGGCTGAGCTGCCAGGCGCTGCTCCAGGAACACCTCCTTCTCACAGGCATAGCACCACACACGGAACGTGGTCAGGTTCACCGTCAGGTTGTGCTTCTTGGCCTGGAAATCAAAAATGAAACAACACATCTCCTCTGGCAGCTGGCCTGGGCTGGAGCACAGGACTACCAGGACATGGAACAGGGAAAATCCAATTCTATTTAAATGTGGGGAACAGAGAAAAGCTCACCTGTGCATGAAGTGTGCTGTGGTCAGCAAAGGACTCCCCACAACCAACATAAGGACAACCAATCTAGAGAGGGGAAAGAGCCAAAACACAACGGGCACACCAAGTTAGACTCTTTAGAAAACAGTCTGTAACTCCAGTTCCAGCAGCAGCAGCACCTTCACAATTATCTTCCCAGTTTTCTAACCTGTTTCTTATTCAGGGCCCAAAACAAGATGGAAATTTAGAATTGATGGAAATTTACATGTGACTTAAGAAGGAAAACCTGGAACCAGGTTTGCACCCAGGCAAACTCTCTGTTCCAAGGCCACTGCTCCAACAGGGACCTCATCTGAGCAACCCCAAGCCCAGGCTTTCCAGTGTAAAAATAAACAGTCCCTGCCTGCTCCAATGTCCCAGGGATTCCCTCCCTCCTCGTTTCCCAAGTATCACCCTGCAGCCCCTCCCCAGGTGCCAGCAGAGGCAACACCCCGCCAAAACCCAACACTGGGGAATTTATTATCTCCTACTGGGAATAGCAAGGACAATCCCCTGCAAGGAGTGAACTGTTACATCTTGTCAGATTGTGACAGTGTCACCCTTTCAGTGTTACTGGAGAGCCTCCTCCTTGGAATCCATCAAAAAACAGTGTATAGTTGTAGTGTGAACCCCTTCTTTGCTCCTCGCTCTTTTTTCAGTAGAAATGCTACTTGAGTGAAGCCCCCCTACATCATGCACACAAACAAACCATTTTTACCTGAAGACAAGCCCAGAGGTTTGGTCCCACAGCTCCACAAGACTGGCAAGTTCCCTGCATATTGAAGATAAAAGAAGGCTTGTTGTTTGGGTTTTAAGTAACCAAGTCCTTAAAGACTGAGAAACTTCTCTATGAAACAGCCCAACCTTCAGCTCATAGTATTTCATCCCTTTCACCATGCTTCCAGTCAAATACACAGTTGCACCCCTTTAGCTAAGTGACACATTCAAGCAGGATAAAATGACTATGAGAAATATGTGGGGTCACAAAAGGTGATTTATGGAACATGGGTACATCACTGGGGGAAGGAGAGTTTCTCTCTGGAGATAGGCAGCGTTTTCTTCAAAAAGCAAACATGCAAATCCACGCACAACAGCTAAAAGGGAAAGAACTGAGGGGCACAACCCTGTACCTTGGATTTGAGCAGCAGATCATCCCTGGTCACCTCTCCTATGGAATCCAGGTGGGGACAGATGTCCCTTGTATCCCCCATTTTCACCAACACTCATGTGAGGACGGTTTCCTAGGACAAAAAAGGATGGCTCCTTTCACTGCAAGTCAGATTCTAAGAAGATACCTGGGCATGTTTTGCATATCAGAGTTGTATATCTATCTTTAAGGTTCAGAGATTGAAACACATCTGGCACAGTCTGGCCCCACTGCTGAGTGGCTGCGTTGAGATATTGTAGGGAAGGAGCAAAGCCATGGGGAGGAGAGAGCAACAAATAAAGCTAATAACCCATATCATGGAATGTGCCTTCAGAAATGCTGGGAGGTGCTCCACACACAGGCACAGCTTCAGCTGCAAAGATACAGATCTAATTAGCTCATTTGCATGAAACCCTGATGAAAAGTGAAAGGTGCTGCTGCCCATGACCAGTACTCAGCCTGTGGCGTCCATGAGCGCCATGCACCCAACTGTGCTGATCTGAATCTAACACTTCCTTGTTACACTACTTCATCAAACATTAAAAATATGATTAGTTCTAAATGAAGCTGAGCAAGAGGGAAATAGACTTAAATGAACTGTAATACTGATAAGCAGGCTCCAGCCTCTGAGGAATTCACCATTTCATGGGCAGATTTTTAACAGTATGAGCCACATAACTCAAAGTCTGTACAAAACATAACTCTGTTCCACCCAGCTCATACATCCAAGTACCACAAGAACAGATGATTTCATAGCTTATGAACACAATAAACACTTTTATGGTGGTCCATGGATACGTAAAAGACTTTAAATATGTCTCAGTAACATGCAGCTATAAAAAAATGAGAAGAGTTTGTGTTTCTCAAGCATCGCTTAAATAACCTTGCTCATGGCTGTTAAAAAAGTAGAAAAGAAGATAAGTGATATTAATAGCACAGACAAGGATCCAAAATATTACAGTTGGCTGGAAATGAAGCAGATGTGGAGAGCCCACATCATTGCAATAACGAAGTGGAAAAATCTGATGAACTCGATGTTAATGACTCCAGCAGCCGCACGGCTGCTACACTCTGGTTTTTTTCACATTTTGAGGACATTTGAAACAATTCCCAGTGTTATCTGGTCTGAATCACTGACAGGAGGGAGAAAAGAAAAGAAAGATTATAAATGAGTAAGTAGGCCATATCAGTAACACTTATCTTGGGAGTGGAAAAGCTTGCCTAGCACCTTGTCTTAGCAGAAGATAAACCTCAAGGCTAATTTTACACTGTTTTCCTAGCACTCTTTAGAACTCAGTAAACTGATGGGAGGAGCAAAGGGAGAAGAAATCATATGTGCATGGTAGAAAACTCCACAGGGGTGCTGACCTGGATCTCAGTAACTTGTGAAGGAAAGCTTAACAAACAGCAGAGCAATTTCATGCAGCTTCACAGAGAAGGAACGTAGCACCGTGTAACACATATTGATTTAAAATACAAATTACAAGAGCACAGCAGGTTTGACTAACACATAAAACTGGGACATTTCAGGCTCTGAGTTCCTTCACCAAAACAGACCCCTTTCCCCAAATGCATCAGCTGGTCAAATTAAAAAAAAAAAAAAAAAAAAAGTAATCAATGCTACATTTGCTATTTCACCATCCTTGATTTCTTATCTCCCTCCCAGATGTTCCCCAGAAAACCTAACAAACAAAACACTGGTTTAAAATGAATTCCAGACCTCAGATCTTCACCAGCTTAAGCTAACTGGGAACTGGTTTTGGAGCACACTTGGTTAAGAAGATTCTTCTGGATGTGGATGGTTTCAGTGCATTCCGTGGCACCACCCCTCTCCTCAAAATCAAAACCATGTCTTTAGACTCTCCAGCACTGGGGTGCTGATCTTCCCACACAACACTTCCCTTTCTGAACAATGCAGGGAAAACCTCATTTTTGCCTCTCAGCTCTGACCACACACACCAGAATAAGGTTTGTGACCATTCAGAAGGAAATATTCAAGTTCTGTCTTCCCACGACTCTGCCCTAAGAGCTATAGCTGGCACACACAGCTCGGATTCTGCTCAGGAAAACAGGAATTTCATAAAAGCACTGCCAGAGAGCTGAACTGGGCTTGTCAAAATGTACTGCGTATGATGGGAAAAGAAGTTACCCTAAAACAAGTCCTCCAGCCTGTCCTTCTCAAGCACCACTGAGGGAGAACAGCACACGAACATGTCAGAACAGTTCCTCCATAACTGCAACCTACTTTCAGTCGCTTCAACTGCTGCCAAACCCAGCCTCTCTGCCTTCCCCAGGAACACATTTCTAGGTTTTCACTGGTTGGTTTTTTTTTCTTAAAACAACTGCGTGGTTTTGTACCAAAGCTAGAGCCAGCTGTCAAGAGTTTCAGATCCATGCAGGCTGACATTCTTCGGAGCAACTGCACAAATAAAAGAAATCTTTGCACTGTTTGTCAACAAAACAACTACCAGGTCTGGTCTTGCATAACCTACCAAGAGAAAGAAGTATCTGCAGTTGTGCTCCGAGACATTTTATACCTAACATACTGAAGAAAGAAGTATTTACCGAACTGCCCTAGTGACAAGGCAGAAGCAGAAAGCAGGTGCTGCTGGCTCGCAGCTGCATCAGGTATGGGAAACCAGGAGGTTTATGTGCAACACGCAAAGGAGAGCAGGTCTGAACACTGATTTATTATGGGAGGTCACAACACAACGACTCACCTAGAGATTTAGCTTTCAGGCAAAAACCACCTGCGAGAAATCCCCCCTTGCCCGCTATGTCGCTCCTCGAGCGCAGCAGACCCCCAAAATACAAGTCTCCTCCTGGCAGACGCTACAGCTGCCGGACGCGAGCGAGGCTGAACAGAAGCAGCCTAAAGCTGCACGGCCCCGCTCCCGGGGTCGGCACCAGCCCCTGGGGATGCAGGGCGGCCCCAAGGCCGGGGCACGGCAGGATCCGGCCCGGAGCCCCCGCGGCCGCGGCTGCTGCATCATCCCCGGCGCGGCCCGGCCGCCCGCCCTCCGCACAGCCGCGGCCCCGCCGCCCCGGCCCGCGGCCCTCGCTCACCTGCGGGATGCCCGGGGCGTCACCGCCCCCGCCCCAGGCCGGGCCGCCGGGAAGGGCCGCGGGCCCCGAGCAGAGCGGGGAAGCGGCGGAGGAGCGGCGGGTGCCGCGCAGGCCGGGGGAGGAGCGGGAGCGGGGGGCCGGGCCCGGCGGGGCGGGGCCGAGCGGAGGAGGCGGTGGCGGCGCTGACCCCGCGGGGTCCCGGGGTCGGGCCCGAGGGCTCCCCGAGCGGTCGGGGCTCAGCCCCCAGGGCCGGTGCTGGGGGGGCGAACCCCGGCTCGTTCGGCCGGGGACCCAACAGAGCGGCTCGGTGCCTCGGCCGGCGGGGAGCAGCCGGCTGAGGGAGCCGCGTCCCGCTCCGAGGGCTGGGCCGTAAACCGGCTGCGGGACCCACGCTCCCCACGGCGCCTTCTCTCCACGGCGTCCCTGACAGGCACCGGCCGCCGGCGGAGGCTGCGCCGCCGGGATTGCGAGAAATGGAAGGAGCCTCGTGACTTACACGAGGTCTGCCCAGCACAGACAGTGCGTGGCCCGGGGCGAGGGGTGGCACGAGGGCTCCCGGCCCCTCCGGGAGGGCACGGAGCGCTCCCGGCCCCGCTCGCCGGCGCCGCGGCTCTTGCCCGGCCGAGGTGCGGGCACAGGGGCGGTGTCGCCCGGCCTCGTCGCGGCGTTGTGGCGTCATCGCGGCGCGCCGCGGCAGCGGGAGGGACGCGGCGGAGCGGCGGCCGTGGCGCGGCACCGGAGCCATGCCGGGCCAGAAATCCTTCCGCCGGCGCCGGGAGGACGAGGACGAGGAGGAGGAGGACGAGCAGCTCGCCGAGGAGGTCAGGTGGGTCGGGCGCCGGCGGGGAGCCGGGCCGGGCCCAGCGGGAACCCAGCCGCGCCCGGCCCTGCGGCGGTCGAGGGGCGGGACGGGACCTGGGTGTGCTTTAGCCCAGCAGTGCGGTGTCCCGGTGTCGCGACATCGTGTCCCGTCACATCGTCACGTACGGCTGTGCTGCGGGCGGTGACGTCACGTCGTAGTGCCGCGTTGAACCGCTGATGTGGCGTGACGTCACAGCGTGCGTCACAGCGTTACGCGATCCCTCAAGTTAGGGATTCTTCTCAGTTTAGGGAGAAACTCTTGAGAATTCAATTCCCCAACAACTTTCTTCAGAGTCACTCATGCCTGGATGCATTTTGGCTCATCCTTCCCAAACCGGCTTCTTCCTCAAGCCTTTCAGTGTTTGGTGCTGCCTTCCTCAGCTGAGGGACGGCATCAGAAAGGAGCAAATACAGCAGGTCTCTTGTTTTTAGTTTTTTTTGTGATTGCTCAAATGCGTGGGATTGCTTAAACAGATAGAAAATACCTATTTAACTTGAAACCCAAATAGTGGATGCTGATACGCAGAGGTTTAGGGCAAAGTTGAGTAGAAAATTCTGTGTTAACTGCAGAAAATAAAATGAACTAATTAAAACCAAAGCATCAAGTACTAAGTCAAATGTATTTTCTTCTTTAGGTTAAAACTTGAGGAAGCCAAAGAAGTTCAGAGCCTCAGAAAGCGGCCCAATGGGGTGAGGTAAGGGATGTGGCACTGCCGAGGAGAAACTGAGTTTTGTCCAGGGGCGTGATGTGACAGTCAATTCTCTCTTGTCATCTCCTTCCAGTACAAACCCTCATGTCAGACACTGCCAAAGTTGTGTTCCAGACAGGGGAGTTCCTCTGTTAAAGCCTGAGGATGGAAAAGACAGGGAGACTTAGAGAGGGATAAAGCAGTGCAGTACTGCTGGTACTGTATTTCCTTCTGCTGAATGTTATCTTCTTTCTTTATCTGCCTGACCAGTGCTGTTGCTCTGCTGGTGGGAGAGAAGCTGCAAGAGGAAGCCACACTTGTGGTAAGTGCTGGACAGCTCCATCACCTCGGGGCTCACTTGTGATGGTGTGAGAACACTGACTGTGTCAGTCCAGCCTGGGGCACAGCTGAGTCACAGCTCAAGTCCTAAACGTTTCCCGTGGTTTTGTGCAGATTTTGAAGACTAGCATTAAACTAGAGGGAAGCTTCAGGGGTTTTTGTTATTTCATGTTTTACAGGATGACCCATTTAAGATAAAATCTGGGGGAATGGTAGATATGAAGAAGCTGAAAGAAAGAGGCAAAGACAGGTAAGTGCACATGAGCTCTGAAAATCTCTCCCTGGACTAGTATTTAATGACAACTGGTAATTAATTAACCAGAGGTTGTGTCACTTTGAAGAGTTTCATATGATGCAGTCTGATTAGTTACTTTTGCTCTAACTTGTTAAATTACTTTTAAAAAACCCACCACACACACCTCTCCCAAAAAACCCAAACAGCCAACAAAAAAACCACCAAAACCTGTAAACATTGTGGTTTCCACTTAGAATCAATGAAGAGGAAGATCTGAACTTGGGAACTTCCTTCTCAGCAGAAACCAACAGGCGGGATGAAGATGCTGACATGTGAGTTGTGCTGTGTTGTGTCTCTGGTGCTGAATCAGGCTGGGTGGCAGCTCAACAGTTATTTTTTTTTATGTTGTGGGTTCTGAGTAGTCCCAGGACATCTTCCCAGTTCTCACTGAAAGCTTCCCTTGCCCTTTCACTTCCAGCCTCCTGGAGTTGAGAAGGCTTTTTCATGAACAAAGCTAGGAGGTGCCAAGCAGCCAGCTTGGCAGTAAATCACAGTGGGAGCCATCCCTGCTGGCTGTTAAAGACCTTGGAGGATCTGATTGTTTCTTGGACAATTAATTCTTGCTGCTAGTATTAGCTGAGTGCTTTTGGAGAGATGATTCTTTCCTCTCTCCCAGCTGTCAGGACAGGGATGCAGCTGTGCTCCAGCAGTGCTGGAACAGAGCACAGGAACAGAATTAAATGCCCTGTCCCCTGTGTGCTGCTGTTTAGGATGAAGTACATTGAGACTGAGCTGAAGAAGAGAAAGGGAATCGTGGAGAACGAGGAGCAGAAGGTGAAGCTTAAGAATGCTGAGGACTCCCTGTACGAGCTGCCGGAGAACATCCGTGTCTCCTCTGCCAAGAAGACTGAGGAGATGTTGTCCAACCAGATGCTGAGTGGCATTCCTGAAGTGGACCTGGGGATCGAGTATGTGTGTCACAGATCGGTGGCTGCTGGCCAGGACTGCCAGGATGAGCAGCTGTTGGCTGGCAGAGCAGCACTGTGCCTCGATTGTACATCCCCAGTTTGGGATGGGGTGGGATTGAGTCTTGTTCTGGGTTGGTCCTACACAGCCCCAGGGCTTGGTGCAGCTCCATCCTGTGACTTCTGGGAAGAGGCTCCTCTGTGCCCTAACCCCAGCACTGCGCTGAAGTGATGCACCAAGATAGGAGCTTCCACTTTGCCTTTGAAACAAAGTGTCTGTTTCTATGGCACTGCCTCCTCTCTCAAAAACTGCATCAGATGCCACAGCAGTGCTATTACTGTCCTCCAATCCCATGCACATCATACTTCTGGGCCTGGTACCCTTTCTAACTATGAGTATTTTTTTTTCTTCTAGTGCAAAAATAAAAAACATCATCTCAACTGAAGAGGCCAAGGCCAAGCTGCTGGCAGAACAGCAGAACAAAAAGAAAGACAGTGAAACTTCCTTTGTTCCCACCAACATGGCTGTTAATTATGTCCAGCACAACAGATGTAAGTCTAGTGTCCCTCCTGACCCAGCTGGGACAGAGGAATTATGTATCCATGTGCCAGTGTGTCAGGATTGTTTTTCCTGGGATGCTCAGATAGACCCTGTCTGGCCTGGCTTTTTCCTTCTGCCCCTCAGCAAGGAGAGGGATGTATTTCTCATGGCTGGGCTTTCTGAACTCCCAACTGACACTGCCTCATAAATTTCAAGATGTTTTCTTTCCGCTGTGCCTTGTGTGCTGGCAATGATGGTGTATGATGGAGAGACTGCAGTTTGTAGGCTGCCAGAGCAGACATGGTGGCCAAGCAAACACAGACCTTATTGGACAGGAGATGGGAATTAATTTCTGTGTGACGCTGCAGACATCTAAAGGAAAGGCAGCCTTCTGCTGTGTCCTTCCATGCTTACAGGGGTGATGGGAATCAGGTTGGTGTGTTCTGATGGAAGTGAGGAGTGTTTGCACCACTTGAAATAGTTCTGTTGAAATTTGCTCTGCCTCATCTTGCCTAGTTAACCATAGAAACCAATTCCAAGAAGGATGGTTCTGAGTTTCTGTTCTTTCTGGTAAAGATGACTTACAACACAGGCCATAGAAATGTATCCATGTGGATAAGAGTGCTCCAGATAATATTCCTTACCTGATGTTTTCTTTCTTGCAGTTTATCACGAGGAGCTGAATGCACCAGTGCGAAGGAACAAGGAGGAGCCAAAGCCCCGCCCGCTGAGAGTGGGGGACACGGAGAGGCCGGAGCCTGAGCGTAAGTTCCACACCTCAATGGTTGTAAGGAGACGCTGAAACTCTTCAGGGGTCTTGTACAGAGGAGCAATCTGGCTTCTGCTTTCCTCTTCTTCTCTGAGTGCCCTGAGGTAGTGGGAGTGGAGCAATCCAGGTCCAAGAGAGCTGGCTGTTGCACCTCTAGATCGCACCTGAAACTCTGGATGGAGGATGTCTGTAGAGATGGTCAGAGGTGGAGTGGTGAAGGTCACAACTGAAGTGTTGCCAAAGCTATCTGACAAAGGTTTGGTACAATAGCAAAGTGAGGGACTGTCTAAGGGAGGTAGCAGAGTTCAGGAAATGTCTCCTGTGAAAGGACAGAGATATTAAATTGTCTTCTCTTTCTTTTGAAGGGTCTCCTCCAAATCGCAAACGTCCTCTCAATGAAAAAGCCACAGATGATTATCACTATGAGAAGTTCAAGAAGATGAACAGGCGATACTGATGAATGTGGACTGAAGCCTCTGGAGTTATTCCTATTTTCCACCAATAAAGGATTTTGTGTCAGAGACCTGCGATGGATGTTGGGAGGAGTCACTACCTTCAGATGCTGATGTTACCTATGAAGCTCTTCCTTTGTGATCTTGTAGTGAATCAGTTTGCAGGTGATTGTGAACTCTGGTTGGTGTAACTTTGTATATAAATATGTTCTTATAAATGAAGTTTTTTAATGGAAAATGAGTTTCATGGTTGGCAATTTTTAGTGAGAAAATAAAGTGGCTTTTATAGATTTTTCTTTTCACCATCTTAATAGCATAAAAAAGAGATCCTTTAAAAGCAGCAATGCTGTTTTGTTTGTAAATGTAAAGCTCTTGGGAGCTTGTCTTCTTGTCCACATGTCTTCCCCAGAAGTGCAGTGTGGGTACTTGTAGAGAAGATTTGTAACTTGAAAATAGTAAAGGTGTTTTTTAAGTTATTGTAGCATTTTTTCTTCTGGAATTCATGCTGATGGGTTTTTCCTGGTTTGTGGGTTTTGGTGGTGCTGATGGCCAGATTGTCCCATCACTCAGAAGTGACAACTCCAGGGTGGGTAGGGACAACCTCTGATTTCACTTTTTCTCAGAGAAGGGGAAGAATTCCCATGTCCGGCCAGGGGTGAGTTTGCCCCTGATCTTTTGCCCTGTGCAGGTCAGCGGAAGATTCCTCGAACAGGTAGCCTTAAGCTGAGACAGGGGAGATTTGATTTGGATTCGATATTAGAAACAAAATTTCCCACTGTTTGGGTGGTCAGGCTTTGGAATGGGGTACGCAGGGAGGTGGTGGAGCACCATTCCTGGAGGCACTGGGTGGTGTGCGTTTTTGTGGTTTAGGGGTTACAGTGGCAGTGCTGGATGGACGGTTGGTCACGATGGTGTTAAAGGTCTCTTCTAACCATGACGATTCTTTGATTCCTCTATTCTAACACCCGGCGACACGGCCACAGAATGTAATGTTTATTAACTGCACTGCGCGAGGCCGCCTTCCGCTGGTGCCCGCCCCAACATGGCGGCGGCGCCTCGGCCCCTCAGCGCTGGCCCCGCCCGTTCCCGCCCAAACATGGCGGCCGCCCCTCAGCGCCGGCCCCGCCTCTCCCCGCACCCGCCATGGCGGCGGCGGAAGCGGCGCCGAGGGGCGGAAGCGGCCGCCGGGCGGCTGGGCCGGGCGGGCGATGAATCTGCGGCGGGGCGCGCTGCGGGCGGCCCTGGCGTTGGTGCTGCTGCCGCTCCTCACGCCGGCCGGCGCCGTGGAGCCCATCAGCGTGGGACTCGCCATCGCGGGCGCCGCCGCCTCGGCCCTCACCGGCTTCATCTCCTACCCGCGGCTCTACTGCTACTTCAGGGAGTGCTGCCTGCACCGGCACGACCCGCGCGCCGCCGCCGGTGCGGGACCGGGATGGGCTGAGGGGAGGTGGCGGGAGGGCAGCGGCGGCGCCGGGAGCCGGGCAGAGCCCGCGGGGCCTTCCCGAGGGCCGCCGCTCCTGCCTGGCCCTTTGGCCCCTGCCCGGGGCCGGCGGCCGCCACCGCGGGCGGGCTGAGCCCTCCCCGGCCCTCCCCGCCGCTGACGGTGTGGTCTCTCCACGCAGCTCTGCAGGAGAATCTGGACAAGAAGCTGTTCGGGCAGCACTTGGTGAGCAAGGTGGTTGTAAAAGCCGTGAGGGGTTTCTTGAACAATACCAACGCCAAAAAGCCTCTCGCGCTTTCCTTGCACGGGTGGACTGGAACAGGCAAAAACTTTGTCAGTAAGATCGTCGCCGAAAGCATTTATAAAAGAGGTCTGCAGAGTAAATATGTCCATCAGTTCGTGGCAACTTTACACTTTCCTCACGCTCACAGCATCAATCTCTACAAGGTAAGAATGAGTTGTGCTGCAGTGAGTTATAAATGGCACGGCATGATCAGTACATCAGACCTAGATGTTATTTTATATAGTAACATGTATGCTGTGCCAGCTTTGTGGTCTTCTGTGCAGAACTGTGTAACTAACATCCACCAGGATGCAATCTTCTGTACAGAACTGTACTAACATCCATCAGGATTGCTTTTCCCATGAATGTGAAGTTTTTTGTGTGTTTTGAGCCTCTCTTTAGGGAAGAGTGATATGGTTTAATTTCCATTCTGCACTTTGCTTAGAGATGGGACTGACTTAAGGATAAACACGATTCCTAGTTAGGTGATGTGTTGGTGGGCGCTGCAAAAAAAACCCAAATAGTTCATGACTCTGGGAAACAACCTGGTGACCCCCAGGTTTGTCAGGCACCATGGCAAGCTCACAGGGGCTCTCTGAGGCATCATTGTCTATTCTACTGCACACTGAGCAGGTTATTTAGTTTTCTATGGATCCATTTCCGAGCTGTAAAGCAAAATCACAAAATACTCTTCTGTCAGAAAGGTACAGGTAAATGTATTTGGAATTGTGTCAGTTCTGTAGGCAGGGAGATAGAATGGAGCAGTAGCTTGGATGTGTTTTATGGGGTTTTTTTGTTCTGAATTTGTTCACAGCACAGTTTGGATGAGTACACTGTCTTGTAGTACTGCATGTTGATACTCAGTTTGTGTGTGTTAAAAATAGGAACAGGATGGTCTGCAAACCTGATTTCCAAATGGAGGAAATAGACATTTTCTCTTTTACAACTTATTTCCCCCTCCTTTTAACTGAGCTATTTTGAAACATAGTGATGTCTTTCTGCATTTGTTGTGAGGTGAATACGCTGGGGAAATTTGCTGCCTGAGGCAGTAGGAGGAAGTATTGCTGCTTATCCCCAATACACCTGCACTCCAGGGACTGAGCAGAATAAATTAAAAGGTGATGAATCACTGAAAATAGTCAGAACCAGTTATTTCTCATTCATCTACCAGCACATCAGCCCTCTTCCCCCAGTGAATGCATTATTGATCTTGAATGTAGTACTCAAGGTGAAAATGCAATGCTGAAGTGAGAGACCCTTTCAGTGCAATAAAGCATTAGCCTTTCTGGACAGCAGTGTTGTAAGAAGGACTTGTAATTGTCTTCATTTAACTTCTGATTGATTAAAACACAGTTTAATTTTGTTTCTCCTTCTGCCAGTGATGGCAGGTGCAATTTCTCACTGCTGCTGCTGGGTAGCAAATTTAATATTGCTGATGTTAAGGTTGTTTAGACCACAGTGCTGCCAAAAGTCATCATCTGACTTGTCAGAGCTTGGCTTTGTTTGGCTGTTCCTTGATGGGACCCGTTTTTTGTCCTACTGTGCACTTTCATTTTTGCTTTTCATAGGAATATCTAGGAGAATTTCTGCTTCTCCTATCCTGTCTCTTGGCGTCTTCAAATTTTGCAGAACCAGCATGAGATTTTGTTGAGGTTTCATTTACAGCTTGTAACCATGTTTTAGTCAAGAAGCCAAAGCTATTAAAATGACACCACTGAAACAACTCCTTCAGGACAAGGTTCCATGAACAGAAAGTGCTTTTTTTTTTTTTTTTTTTTCTGTCTTTTCAACACAAAGTCTTTCAGCATCTTTTCACTTTTATGGCACTCAGGACCAGCTGCAGTCGTGGATTCGGGGCAATGTGAGCGTCTGTCCCCGGTCTCTCTTCATATTTGATGAAATGGATAAAATGCACGCGGGGCTCATTGACTCAATCAAGCCCTTCCTGGACTACTATGAGCTGCTGGATGGGGTGTCCTACAGACAAGCCATCTTCATCTTCCTCAGGTAAACAGTGGCTTCTCAGGGTTGCTGTTCTGAACACTCCATGCTTTTACTTCATAACTTCACCTTTTAAAACTAACCCCAGCTGCAATCTCTGCTTTCTCTTTACTTAGCAATGCAGGAGCTGAAAAGATAACAGAGGTAGCACTAGATTTCTGGAGAAATGGGAGGACAAGGGAAGATATCCAGCTCACAGATATCCAAAATGCACTCTCTGTGTCTGTCTTCAACAACAAAAATAGTGAGTAAAGCTGGGATTGCTTTTCAGGTGGTGAAAGTTACACAAAAGGGAAGGGCTGCATTTAGCTGCATTTTTACAAGCTGTAGTTTCTTCTTGATGTAGCCTCCAGTTTTTGGCTTGTGAGGAGCAAAAATGCAGTTTTGGGGCCTGCAGTTGGCTCCCAGGATGGGTGAGGATTCAGGAGCTCAGTGTGCACCTTGGCCACCGGCCTGTTTGCTGCACGTTTTGGGGGAAGTGCCTCACAGGTTTCCTCACACTGAACTTCTGGCGAAAAGAGGTTTTAACATAATTATGCTCTAAATTTAGCATTGGAAGCAAACTCACTGTGCTTCTTAAAAAGTTTAGATACAAGCTCAAAAAAAAGGAATGAGAAATCTGGTCTGGGAGAGCTGATAAGAGAGAAAATCTGTTTCTGTGTAGGTGAGAGAGGGAAAGGTATGAGACCAGCACCTGGAGAGCAAGGCTCAAGCACAGTCAAAATTCATTCATTCAGCCTAAAGGACCACATTTATGCGTCTGTCCAAAATTTTATGCACAAAGTAACATGAGAGGGGGCTTGTATTGACTTGTGCACTGTAGTGCCTAAAATCCTAGGAGAATTCTCAGCTGTGAACTGCCCCTTGCTCCCATCCAACCTCTGGCAGTGTTTAACTAGAGAAATACTAACAAACCTCTTTCCCTTTGCAGGTGGGTTTTGGCACAGCACCTTGATTGACAGAAACCTCATTGACTACTTCATTCCTTTCCTGCCTCTGGAATACAAACATGTGAAAATGTGTGTCAGGGTTGAGATTGAGTCTCGTGGCTACGCTGTGGATGAAGACATTGTGAGCAGGATAGCTGAGGAGATGACCTACTTCCCCAGAGAGGAGAGAATCTATTCAGATAAAGGATGTAAAACTGTGGATGCAAAGCTGGATTATTATTATGACTTCTAATGCTTTATTGCTCCAACCTGCAAAGAAGCAAATTTAACTTAATCACAAAGTGGGGGACCTGAGACATTTCATTTTTAAGTACTTTTTAAAGAAAGGAACACTATTTTTTAACTGGTGTGTAAATAAGCAGCAGTGCCTCTGCATTTTTGTCACCATCACAGCTCCTGAGTGCTTCAGCCTTGTACTGTGAAGGTAAGAAGGAACTGCTTTGGGAATTCCTGGATCTGGCAGGGCTGAAGACTCTTGAATCATGTGTGATCATCAGAGCCCTTTGGCAGATTCTCGACAGGTATAGAAGGACTGAGACCATAACCTAATTTTAATTGATTTTGCTCTGATGTGGATGATCTCTAGACAATATTGAGAATTTTAATCAAAGTTCCCGTGTCTCTGAAAGCCTTCATTGGTCCTGTGTGGGAATATGCATTAAAAATAGAACATGTGTCTTTTTGCCTTCAACAGCTTGGGTCCAGTAAAGATAAGGGGGGATTCTGGAATTTAAAAATCTGGGCATACAGTGCCATTGTCTTTTTCAAAACTGATGTCTAATTGAGTCTCCTATGTGTCAAACCGAGAATACAAAACTCTTTGTAGTGAACAGTGTTCAGAGAGCAGACTTAGTGTCACAATGAAGTGAGTTAAAATCCTGAAATGGCTCACTGCTGTACTTAGTTCCTGTTCTAGGTTAGTCTTCATGTTGCCCACAGCAGGCTCTCCCAGGAGTGATCTCAGGAGGGAGAACTGCTCTGGGAGTGGTGAGTCAGCTTCATGGAAAAGCTGCAATGTCATGGGAAATGTGTAGAGATTAAATTTTACACCATGGAAATTGAAAAGAGGTTTCTCTTCTTCACTTACGTGTTGAATTCTGGGGTCAGCTTGCAGGGTTTCCCTTTTTCATCTTCTCACCATACTGTGTGCTTTTGAGGCAGGGATGGAGGCAGATCTAAAGGCATTTGAAGAAAATAACCCATAAAATGTGTCCACTGAAGTTATTGTGAAGGGTTTTAGACTTGTTTCTGAATGTGAGGCACTGCAGAGGCTTTTTACATTCCAGTTGCTGTTCAAAATAAACTTTTCTCATCAGAAATGTATTTCTTAGCTACCTTCTGGTGGTTTTTGCATTCAGTGATCTGATACTAATTTTGCACAAATTTACTCCCTGTTGAGGAAGAGCACCCTGCATTCCTGGCAGTTCCAGCTGTGCTTGAGTACAGGTTCTGCTTCTGCTGTTCAAAGGGCAGAGATAGCACAGTCACATCTCCTCCTATCTGGTGAAACAAATCAAGCTTGGAGTGGAAACTGCACTTCTGGCCTGTTTATACTAATTACAGCCATGTGCTTTTTGTAGAGGCAGACTTCCTAGATGCATGTGTGCTCAATAAGGATGAACTTGTCTTGTAGAGACCAGTTAAAACCCTGCTGCTCACCTCCTCCTCCCACTGTGCTACCACTGCCTGAACACTGCAGGCTCTGTTTGAAGCCCCCCACATTTTCAGTGGCAGCATCTTGGAGTTTTCTCTGCAAGGGAAAAAAAAAAGGCCAGCGAGGCTCCAACTGTCCACTTGCTCTGAAGGTGTGTGATATGCAAATTATCAATCCTGCTATTTGTCAGCAAATGAGTGCTTTGAACTCGGGTATTTATCTGTTTCTTTGCCTTCCTGATTACAGCAAATAGCTGGCTAATGGGAAAAAGCAGATGTAATGGTGATAAACTTGGCCTGTGGTCTGGTACCAAGAGAATCAGTACAACCAAGCTGCCTGGTGGCTCTTCCAGGACTATCTTAGTTCTGCTTTGTGTGCTAGTACAGCATCAATACAAGTATTTGATATGCAGTGCTACCCCCAGTATCTCTCGCAGCCCCGAATTGCCCAGGGTAGATGGAAACTTCCCATGGAGAGCAGGAATGATGTGGGAAGGGTGGAGACTGCCTCTGTTTAATCTCTGTCCTGTTCTGCAGATCTGGCCAGGAGCAGCTCCATCTGGGTAAGAGACATGGCTGTGCCTGAAATCACTCCCAGATCTGATCCTTCTGATCCTGTTGTTATTCCTTCTCTGGATGGTTTCAGAGCTAAGGTCCTCACTTTCTTGCTAGGACTGGGTAACTTTGGCCATTATTCTAGTTAATAGGCCATTTAAGACTGGATCAGACAACTTAAAGGAAAGTGTCATGGGGGAAAGGCCTGCTGCCCAGAGGAACAGCCCATTGGCCAAGTGAGAGGAGCTGAGCAGTCCCAAGAGTGAGTTCTGTTCCTGCCAGTGTCCAGGACAAGCAGCTGCAGGCAGTATTCTGAGATCTCACACTGCTGATTAAGCAGAGGCCATGGTTTAAATCCACTGAAATGGGAAGTGCTGCTGTCCTGGCAGCCTGGCCCAGAGCCTGGTGTGCCCAGGGAGGACAAGCAGCTGAGCTGGCCCAGGAGTGGTGAAGTCCAAGTGACCAGCAGAGCCTGTGCTTCCCAGGCAGCTCCCTGACATTCCCTGGTGCATCCTCAGAGCACAACATGTGGGTCACAACTGACCCTTCAGTGAGGGGTGAGCTGCTGCCAACGGCTGCCCCACACTTACCAAGGAAGTGCAGCAGAAACGTGCAGTGCAGCTTTCTAGTACTTTCCTATATCTGAAAATGATTAACCAAGAGAGAAGAAGTAACTTAGGATTTATTCCAACTGCAGTACAGTAGTATTTAGTGTTTTGAAACAGCACAAATATTTTCTTTTTGGAGTAAGTGAAACTGGATGCAGCATATACAACTACGAATAAATCAGTTAGTAGGGAAAACATCACACTGAAAAGTGACAGTCCAATGTCCCAAGGTTAATGGCTTGCTAGTGTTTGGCTCTGGAGATTGCATCACTGTGAACAGCTTGCCAACGTTTGACAAACTCCAGTGGGGCTGTAAAAGGCAACCAACACTTTAAATTTAGAGCTTGACATGAGCGCTAAACTCTCTGTTGTAATTTGAATTAACGTAATTGTAATGACACCTATAATTAGCATTACCTCTTAAAGGAAGTTTAAGAACAAGTGAGGGAATAGATGATGCAGCATTAAAACAGCCCCCTCCTTTGTACCAATTTAAAACCACAGTACAACCAACGAAGTGAAAGGCACTTCTGTCTTGCATTACAACATTCGATACACAAGTGCTGGGAGACTAAGAGTTAAAGCTTGCAACAGCGTTTAACACCCAGCCTCCCCACTGGGTGAAGGTTAAATTGATCTTTCCCAGCTTCTCAACTCATCTCTCACCCTTTCACACAGGCATTCTTTTATAAAACATACCTAACTAGTGAGGTATAGGCTTGTTGCTGTTGCTTACATTTCAGCATAAAAATACACTATCAAAAATAATTTCTTCCATTCAAGTGTCTTCCAACAGTAGCATCATCCACACCTTGACCAGCAGGAGCAGCAGGGAGGGACTAAAGACCTCACAGACTTCAGGCCCAGGAGCCCACACAGATTAATCTGACAAACTGCAACAGTTGAATTCTCATGATTGATTTTTTGCTTAAGTACAAAAGACTGGCCTGGTATGTTGTAACAGACCTCTCGAATGGGTCCCTCGGTTTAGGAAGACCTGGAGTCACAAATTTACTTAGTCCATTTAAAGAATACTTCAACAATTTATTTTTCCCCAAAAGAAACATGGGGCAAGCTCTTACTTCCTCTTCCCCTGCCCTCTCTCTATTATTTAGTAACAGATTTATAGGAGCTCATAATGACTTCCCTGTCATTATTACTGTACTGGGAGATGGAGGATGTGCCCAGCTGAGGCACAGGAAGACTTCTACCATATCATCTTCTTACTGCAATGCACCAAGGAGTTCACCCTGCAGACATGATCACAGTTCAGAACACAGCACACATCCCTCCATTTCACTGTGAATGTCAACAGGACCACGTACATGGAACAGAGTACAACTATCTGGAAAGAATTCCTCTGTTTTCCTTTGTTCCATTCTAGTTTATGTGGAAAGAGGAATTAAATACTTCATAATCCCAGCACTTGGAACAATAAAGCAGGAGAGGCTGTACCCAGTGCTGTGTGTCAAACTAGAAATTCTCTATAGACTAAAAGAAAACTAAAGGGGCAACACTGGGATACCAGCCAGCTTAGAGATGAACAGGCTGGATGGGACTGTGAGTGACCTGATTCAGTGGAAAGTGGCCCTGCCCATGGCAGAGGATGTCACTAGATGATCTCCAAGTCCCAATTCTATGTTACATAAAAAAAACCCCAAAAAACCAAAAAAAAAAAAAAAAAAAACCACCCAAACACATAAGCTACAAAGCCCATACAGCTCATTCTGGTATTTTCACCATACTCCCTGCAACAGTAAAAAAGTGTAAGTGCAAATACACAGATTTCCAAAAGCTCTGAAAGTGCTGTGGAGACTCAAAGTGGAAATCAACCCCTGGTGTTCGTATCTCTCATCACAAGGTCTTCATGAATATCCAGCTTGGCCTGTACAGTCTTGCAGCCTTTATCAGAGTAGATCCTCTGCTCCTTGGGGAAGTAGGTCATCTCATCAGCCACTTCCTGAACAATCCTCTCATCCACAGCATAGCCACGGGCTGCCATTTCAGCCCTGACACACATCTTCACGTGCCTTTGCTCCAAGGGCAGGAAAGGGACAAAGTAGTCAATAAGGTTCCTGTCAATGATGCTACTGTGCCACAGCCCACCTGGATAAATTGGGGGGAAAAAAAATCATAAGAAGGAGTTTTTTAAACTTGATCCTGCATATGACAGGATCCACAAGCCAGGCTGGATTCACAGAGCAGTTTGTCTCAGCCATTGAGGAATGAATTTCCTATTTTTGGGGCAAGGTGACTTACTATTCTTGTTGTTGAAGACTCCTACAGACAGCAAGGGCTCCAGGTCTTTCAGCTGAATATCTTCCCTGCGCTTTCCACTTGTCCAGAAGTCAAGAGCTGCTTTGTTAATTAAATCACCACCTGCATTGCTGATCATAAAAGAAAAACATACAGTGGTGAAAAACAGACGCAAGTGAACCAGAATTTCTTTTGCAGCCTGTTACACATATTGCTAATCTCCTTGATATCAAACAAATCATCAAAAAGAATCCTGTAAGCCAAAACTTAGGGAAAGTCTCTAGTTCCTTAAGTAGTCATCAGTGTGTGGTGGGTTGCCCCCAGCCAGCAGCCAAGCACTTACACAGCCACTTGCTTACTCCCTCCTGCCTCAGTAGCATGAAAAGAGAAAATAGGAAGAACAAAAGTCTGAAGACTTGTGGGTCAAGATAAAGATAGTTTAATACGAGGAGAAAAAGAGGAGAAAAAAACCCCAAGGAAGACTAAGGAAATCAGTTACCACCCTCACAGCCAGACAAATGCCCAGGCAAATGCTGGCATCATCAGAAGAACCATCACCTTAAAGATGAAACCCCACTTTTTTTCTCACCCCTGTTTTTATTACTGAGCATGGCATGCCACAGTATTAAATGTCCTCCTGGGCACTTCAGGTCAGCTGTCCCAGCTGTGTCCCCACCCATCCTCCTGCCAACCCCAGCCTAGTGTGGGAAAAGCCTTGAAGCTTTGCAAACATCATTCACAAACACTGGTGTGCTATCAACACTCTCAGAGCCACAGATCCCAAACAGCACCAGACCAGCTGCTCTGAAGATATTGAACTCCATGCCAGCAAGGTCCAGTACTTGGTACACCCATCCCAAAATGTGAACTCTCTTATGTCCTGTGCTCTGGGCCAGCTTCATGAGCTCAGCACGCTGCAGTGGCCAAGCACAGCATCAGACCTGCTCCACTACAGCCACAGGCACAAGTTCAGACTGCTCCTCACTGTCTTTGCACAGAGAATCTTCCTTCCAGAGCATTTTTTGCTCTTCTTTGAATGAGGTGCCCAAGAAGCATCACTATCATCATAAATAAACATTCAGTATCTCAGAATGACAGAAATTGGTGCCACAGACCTGAGGAAGATGAAGATGGCTTTCCTGTAGGACACCCCATCAACCTCCTCGTAATAGTCTAAGAAGGGCTTGATGGCATCGATGACACCCGGATGCATTTTGTCCATCTCATCAAAAATGAAGACAGAGGAGGGACAGGCACTGACATTGCCTCGAATCCAGTTCTGCAGCTGTTCCTGGAACAAGAGGTTGAAAGCCACTGAAAAACAAGGTCTTTACTGGATGTACTGCAAGACTCTTGTATATGACAGATGATTCTGGGGACACACTATTAAATTTCAGTATCCCACACTCACTGGCTGGTGAATGAAAGAGGAAAAAACAGAGAAAATGGTAGTGGGGGTCAGCTGTCCAGGCTGTACCCCCTCCCCATCTCTTGCCCACCCCAGCCAGCTCGATATGAGTGGGAAAAACAAGCAAGCTTTGAAGCTGTACAAGCACTACTGTAACAGCCCAAACACCATGTGTGCTCAAAATTACCAACACTGTTTCAGTCATAAACGCAAAGCATGGCCCCCGCAGGGGCTGAGGAAAAGGTGCCTTCCATCCCGGACAGCCAGGATAATGCAGCTGGAACGAGAAACTCTCCTTGCAGCGAGCACGGGAATGAATCAGCAGCAGATGGCATCAGTGAGAGGGTAGCGCTAGGAAACGGAAACTATCTCGGGTTTGATTTCTCGGCTTTTTGATGTCTTTTTCTTTATGCATGAACTTCCCCTTCTGTCCCTCCTAAGCACCAACTTTGGAATTCCCAGCTGCACACCTCCAGCTGTCAGGCACATGAATCAGAATATTCTGAGTTAGAAAGGACCCACAAGGACCATCGAGTCCAGCTATAAAGTGACTGGCCCGTACAGGGATCGAACTCACAACCTCGGCATTGTCAGCATCATGCTCCCATCAGCGGAGCTCATCCCGGCGGGAGAAGCGCAGGACACCCCCAGCAGCGCTTCAGGCACCCGCTGGGGTACCCGGGCCACCTCCTGCCCCTCCTCACCTTGTACAGCTTGACCTGGTCGTGGTGGGGGAAGTGCAGGGTGGCCAGGAAGAGATGGACGAACTTGCTGCGCAGGCCGGCGGGGTGGACCTGCTCGGCCAGGATCTGGCTGAGGAAGTTCTTGCCGGTGCCGGCCCAGCCGTGCAACGACAGCATCAGCGGCTTCTTGGGGCTGGGGTTGTTGCTGAAGCCCAGCACCGCCTTCAGCACCACGTCCTTGGCCAGGTGCTGCCCGAAGAGCCTGTTGTCCAGCTGCGCCTTCAGCGCTGCGGGGAGAGGGACAGCTCAGCACCGCCGGTCACCGCGCACGCCCCGGGCCGCGCTGCCCCGGTGAGCGGCCGAGCTCGGGGGCAGCCCGGCCGCCCCCCGCCCCCGCCGTACCGCTGGCGTTGAGGCGCTGCCCGGCGCGGGGGCAGCACTCCACGTAGCTGCAGTAGAACCTGGGGTGGGACAGGTAGCCGGTGAGCGCCGAGGCCACGCCGATGGCCAGCCCCACGCTGAGCGGCTCCAGCGCCGCCAGCCCCGGCAGCAGCACCCACAGCAGCGGCACCGAGCGCGCCATGGCGGCACCGAGCGCGCCATGGCGGCCCCGAGCGCGCGCGCCGCGCCCACCGCGCCTGCGCGCCCGCGCCTCCCCGCCCCGTGAGGGGCCGCCGCCATCTTTGTGCCGGGCAGAGAGCGCGGCTCCCGGCGAGGATACGGCGCGTCACCTGCTGCCAGCTCCAACGGGAAATTAAACCTCCAGTGCCGGCTCTTTGCTAGCGAGGAAGCGTTACTTTAGTCTGGCCAGGCCGGCCAAATTGCAGCCTCCACACAGGCATCGAGTTTTTTTATTTATTTATACCTTTTTAACAAGCAACGGAATTATTACTCATCAGTTCTAAGTTACATAATTTTCTTCCATTAGTTACTATTCTACCCTCTATTACTTATTGATTTCTCGCTTCTTATGCTAATTAGTCCATGATTTTAGTATTTTTAGTATCTTTTTCCTCTGGTAGTGACTTTACAATGAGTCTTTGCTAGTCTCCGACAAAATGTCCTTGTGGTCCAATTTCTGCCCTCCAGGTGCTCACCCTCAACAACACATATTTCTCTCTCAGGCTTTATTCATTGAGGTGTATCAGAGTTACTTTACCAAAACGTAAAGTGTCAGTATTTTCCCAAGCTGTGTTCCCTACTTGTTGATCTGTGTCATTGGCAGCACCAGGAAGAGCCTGATCCACCTTCGTGGATATTTCGATATTTACACACATTGATGAGGTCTGTCAATGGCATTTGCCACCCTGATGGTGCCATAAACCAGCAGAGCCCATTTCTACCAATATGAACCAAGAAATCAGCAAGGAAAACGCTCCTGCACTGCTCAGAGAAGCAAGACACGCAACTTCTTGTGGGATAAGGATATTGGATTAGTCTGCCTTGTAGACTACGGAGATATATTAGGTCTCTGCCTTGTAGAGCTGCTCTGGGTGGTGATCCTTATCTTCCACAAGCCCACCAAAGGAAGCTCTCACCGCCCTGTGAAGGAACACCAGCTTGGCCTCGCCACTGCCTTACCTTTGAAGTTCACGGTGCTATTCCTTTTGCAGCACTCCTGGAAGCGGCACTTGAGCCAGGAGTCGGAGGACAAGAGATGCCAAGCCATGAGAGCGCTTCCCGCAGCGACCGAAAGGCTGAGAGGGTCAAAAGCCGGCGTCAGGGTGGGCACAAGAACAAAGATTACAGCAGCCTTCAGGAGCTTCATGGTGGGAGCTGCCAGCCAGGCTGGCTCAGCAGGAAAAGAAACCAAAACAGAAACTGCAGAAAAACTTCCTGGAGCGTGGAGCCTGGGGCTGCTGAAGGGGCTGGAAGCCAAGTCTCCTGTAAGCTGGAGGTGTTAATGAGTTAACAGACTTATCACGCTGCTCCAGGAGAACTGAAAGTGTTGTTGAACAGAGCGCTGCATAGGCACAGTGAGAGTTTCACTAGAACAATCCCAGCTCTGATGGGAGGAGGACTGGAACCTCTCAGCATCTTAACCGAGGTGCTAATTGGGCTGGTGATTAACGGAGAACACAGAGATGCTTGTTTTGGGCTTAATTGCGAGTGGTTGTGCACACGACGTTACACAGCCCGAAGATTTCCGTAGCAGTGCTTAGGGCTCTGCAATTCGCAGCACTGAACGTGTCGGAAAGCTGCTGTGTAAAACCAAGTCCTCAGAGCAGATATTTTTTTTGTCTTGACAACTTCACTATCTTCACTATCTCCCCACCACCATCACCACCAAAAAAAGGAAAAAAAAAAAAAAAAAACAAAAAAAAGTGTTTGTTTTCTCAGCAGACACTTTTTTTTTCCCATGAAAATAAGTTGTGAAACGCATTTTCAGCAATTCCCATTTTATTTTTAAAATCTCATTGGAGAAACACCGAGCAGCGTTATTTAGTATTCAAAATACCTGCTCAAGAGTTGATGACTGTCTTGACAAGGGCGCCCGGTGCTGCCGACTGCCGAGCAGCCAGGAAGTGCCGTTGCTCCCTGTTGGAGAATCCAGGCTGCCAGCCGCCAGAGCCTTTTGGGGGACACAGTTCAGACCCTCGGTTCCCCATTCCAAGGATGAAATGGGGTTTCATTCCTGGGTTTGCCCAGGCGTCCTCCAAGCCCCGGGGTGTGCTGCCAAGCAAAGAAGGAGCTGGGTTTCCAGGGCTTTCCAGCTGCTATCTCCACTTGGACACCCAGAGTCCAGAGGCAGGAACTGGCAGTGGGATATGGCAGTGGAATCCATGGCGCCTGGGCTCTCTTCGAGCTCCCTCGGAGACAAGTTTTATCAAGGTGGTTTAATACCGCTGAAAATGCTGGGAATTCTCCGGTCTCCTCTTTCCTGTGCATCTGTCCGTGCTGAACGCTAGGTGGGGCGTCAGACACAGGGTTTGGTCCATGCGAGAACAGTTCCTGCAGAGAACTGAGTCATGTTTGAGAAAAACAGAAATGTGGACGCCCATCTGCAGAGCTGACAACTTGTGTTGTGAAACGTGATTTCTTGGGACACACAGTAACCCGGCCCGCGGCTGCTGAGGGATCGCAGAGAGCCAGAGCTATGAGAGCCGTTCCAGCAAAACAGCCAAAGTCATCCTACTAAGGAAGGTGAGGAGTTTGGATAAAGAAATCAGGCTGTTCAGCTGGGATCTGCAGATTCTCATCTGTCCATCTGATCACAGTGTGAGCAGGTTGCCTTTTATTTATTTTATTACAGTGTGAGCTGGTTGCCTTGCTCATCTCTCAGGCTTCAGCAGCTATTTCCCCATTCCCCTGTAGAATCAGCGTGGTCCAACAAACACTGATGTGGACTGTCACCCCCGAATCTCTCCAGGATGAAGGGTAGTGCCATGTTGTGTCTTGCAAAGGGTGAATCAGTTTCATGGCAGAGTCTTTTCTGACTGATGTATGAAGGGGGTGTCCTGAGCAAATTTTTCATGGTGCTCTTGTGTGTTTTCACAAGGTCTCAACAGCTTGGAAGGGACGGCATCTCCCAAAACACAGATGAGAAATGCAAAGTGATATGCTAGAAGCAGCACAGAGAAGGAGAATTACCTCATCTGCAAAAAGAAGGGGTAGCATGAGATACATCTATAGATCTTCTCCTTTCCATGTGGGAGGGAGGTGGCATATATTTCCTATACAACAATAGGATGTATGCTGCATAACAGGTACCAGATGGGTGTTTAAATAATCTTCAGCTGCTGCATGTCATGCTGTTATCTCATTATCCGTTACAAGTTAAATGGGTTCAAGCTGGGCCTGGACATGGATGAGATGTCTAATCGTGGTGGTGAGGCTGACATTGATGGCAATTTCCTTGAACAGCAGTCTGGAAGCTCCAAGTGGAACACAGACCCTGCACAGGCCACAGTGCAATGTTTTGTGCCTGTTGTGCTGAACACATTGCTCTTTCACCTCCACACCCTCCTGTGCCCTAGGCACAGAACTGGCATACTGTCGTGCCTCGATGTTGCCCTCCTGACCAGCACAGGGGTGGGGTGGTTGGCCAGCAGTGAACCAGCTGCCACAAGCTGAAAGCACTGAGAATCTGCAGCAGAGAAGAACTTTAGATAGGCGTTGAGCGTGCAGTAGGCTTGGGGTGTCTGTGATTTGGGATGTTGATCAGCAGTGAAAGTGGTGCGGTGAAAAGGAGAGGGTGTGGAAAAGGGAAGGATGTTGCAGAGAGTACAGGAAGAAGAATGGTAGGAATTTGGAGATCAGTGGTAAGAGCTGGAGGATATAGGGTGTTTGCAGTGGGTAATTTGGGGTGCTAAAGATGTTGTGGTAGAGGAGGCAATGGAGGTGGAGCATCTGTGTTGCTAAGCAAGAGATAAGGGATGCAGAGATGGAGTACTCAAGGCCAAGGGTGAAGAGGAAGTCTCAGATGAGATTTTTGCCTGGCCTGACCCTGCTTCCGGTGTGTTGGTATTTCCTGCCGCCTGCAGTTTGATTGGTTTAAAGTCAGCATTTTCAGGACTTTGGGCTGGCTCACTTTGAGCTCTGTGGCAGAGAGCTCAGAGAATCTGGCATCTGGCTGGTTAGCAAGGCACTCAAGGCAGCATCACAAGGCAGCAGACCTCCCAGCTGTCTGGTGAGCCAAGGAAAATGTCTCCAGCCAGGGGACAGGGTGCTCGGAATCAGGGCTGCAGCCCCATCTTCAGTTCATGGACTGCAAGAGTTTTCCAGGTAAGAATTTCAAGATTTATGAATCAATGCTTTTCCCACAAAAAGTCTGTATTTTTGTTGGAGGATGTATAAGGTCCTCAGTATTTCCAAATGCTTTGTTTGTGAAAGAGGTTTGGAAATGTGCTGCTTTACATGAGTTGCTGGGGTGGCAAGAGGTTCCTGTGGAAGGTTTCTAACTGGAGAAGGAGAGCTGGGAGACTCATTTTTCCCTACATTCATTTTTACATAATCTCCCCCTGCCTTCTGACTCTGGCTAGATGCTCCCTAACAGTCTGAGTTTTTCTGAGAGGATTTTCCTTTATTTTTACCCTTTTTCTACCACGCCCCATCTCCCCACATCCCATACGTGTGGTTTTGCTTTGTTTTCTTTCCCTGCTTTAATTCCAGTATCATCTTCCAAGTGCTGCTTATCCTAAACACAGAGATGAGGCAGTGACAGGAAAGGGCTGCCACTCTGACGTACACTGGGATCTTTAAAGAGTGGGATTGTGGTGGGCTTTATCCAAATACAGAGCTGGCTAAGCTCTGAGGACTACACTAATGCTGTGGAAAGGCTCTGACTCATGGAAAATGTTCCCTGACCTTTCGGTAATGTGGCAGGAGCAATAACACAAAATACCAACATCTACACAAACATTGAGCAGACATTGTCTAATCCTAGAAACACCCAGGGAGTCAAGAGCCTGTCATCCTTCTCTTGCAGGTAGGAAAATTGAGGTTTGCAGATGATGAAAGCCTTTTTTTATTTCAACACGGTAGTTCATAGCAAAAGGTTTAACAATTCTGTTTTGTCACTAAAATATTTACTCAAGAGCTTGAGCCGTGATTAAACTTGAACAGGCTTCAAAATCCTTATCTGGGGTACGAAATCACAATCCCTTGGGTCAGTGTGTGGTGCTGTGCTGTGTGAAGAGGGACAGTCCAACAGGGAAAGATGTGGATGAGTTTGGCATCCGAGTGAAATAGAACATTATATACTTGTGCAGTAAATCTGCCCTTGGGAAAGAATTCATTTGATCACGTCTGAACCCTTGTGAAATTCTGAGGTACCAGGAGGGTTGGATTTTGTCCTGGTTGCTGTCTCTGAAAAATTCCATTGAGAGGTTCTTCCTTACAACAACAGAAAAGTGTTTCCTGTCTGGATGCCCAATCTCAAAGCCCTTTTCCCTGAGCCCAGGCTGCTCTCAGAGAGCAGAGTGTTGCTGTGCTGTCCTCCCAGCAGGGTGAGCAAGCAGAGCTGGGATGCTGAGGTGCTTCAGGCCAGAGCTGTCCCTGGTCTGCACCAGCACAGCTCCCCCCCAGAGCAGCTGGGACCGAGCAGGGCTTGTCACTGCTGCCAGTGCCCTCTGGCCGTGGCGAACGCTGACAGCTCTGCAGAGGGAGAAAAATGGGATTTTTAAACTGATCCCACGTGGTTTGCAGCAGGTGGAGCTACACAGGTCGTGTTACCTGGTAGGGATGGGAGTGAGAGGCAGGGGAGGGGATGTGTTTAAGCTGTGTTCCATTGTGGGTGAGGGAAGCTGCCGTCTCATGTTTCTTGCCTACCGTGGGAACTTGCTGGAAGTTGAATGTTTATGGGTAAGTACAAGGGGACAATGCTGGCAGGACACTTCTCTGCTCTTTATGGAGTGAGTCCTGGTGCTAGAACCTGCTTGGTCTTTCACACATATCAACTCCATCAAGCAGTGATGGATGGAGATGGTCTTTCTCAGAACGAGCACAAGGAATTATTCAAGTGCCTGGCAGCCAAAATAGCTCTGTTCTCCTGCAGGCCACTGTGTGTTCCAGAGGCAGAAGGGATGGAGGGAGCAGCCATTTGGCTCTGGATAGAACCAAAGGTTTATGTTCATATGAACAGGAATTGCCAGGACTGACACAGGCTTTGAAGAGAAGAGTTTTTAAATCTGTACTTGAGCAATCCTAACAGGTGTCCATTTCTCAAATGGGCTTTTACGTCCTGGACACACTGCAGTTTCATATTTTGGTGCTGGGAATAAAGAAGTTAAGGAGAAGCTTGGAGAAAATTGCTGTTAAGAGTTAAACTACCAGTTAACTACTGTTAACTGCTAGAGCTGTGAGACACAGGCTCAGGTTGGTGTTTTATGGGCTGCTTTGGGTGTCTGCTGTTGCAGGGCAAGAGGATCCAGTAGCTCAGGGCCTGGTTCACCCTCCCTGGAAAAGTCATGTGGATGTGGCACTTCGGGAAGTGGTTTAGTGGTGAACACCAGAGGTTAAGGATTGGATTTGATGATCCTAGAGGTTTTTTCCAGCCTGAATGGTTCTATGATTCCACGATAAAGGCACCACCCAAAGCCAGGTGCAGATAAGCAGCAGTCTCCACTGGACCATGCAAATCCACCTGGGCTGGCAGCTGAGAGAGGCACCCTCAAGGCAGGAACTCAGGAAAGCAAAGCAGGGTGTGGAGGTGCTTTAGCATTTAGCAGCCTTGCCTTTTCACCCCTTCTGGCCTCCAGGCTCTGATTTCGTGCAAGGTCCAGATGAATAATGTATGAAATGGTAGAGATAGACCCAGTGGATGGGCTATCATGCTGGCAGTTAGGCTCTGTTTTGACTTGTAAACTAAACATTCCTGGCGTAGACATCCTCTGTGGTTTAGTGATTAGATCTGGGAACTGCATTTGGGGTCAAGTCAAGGAGGTCTCCCCCAGCTCCAGCAACACTGGCTTAGCCACATCATCTGTTCCTCATACTCTGCTTGTCTCCCCATGACATGAACAGGAGGGGGAGGAGATCCCATAAAAAGATGATGATGATACTCATCATTATCATCATCATTATTATCATCATCATCATCATCTCAATTCAGATTTTGTTTCATTTTGGAACTTATTGTCCAAGGATGTGGTTTAGTTTGAATGGTGTGCACAGTGAACTTGGCATGTAAATAAGGAACATTCTCATTATTTATGACAACACATCCACAAGAAAGAGAATTAAACCTTGTGCTGTAGGTGCTCACTGCTAAGATTGGGACACTGTGAGAGTTAAACTTCACCTGCCTTGTTCCTGCCTTTAGTTTTTAACCTAGTTTTTTAAATTGAGCCCAGAATTTGAAATTGGAGAGTGTTCCTGTTTGGCTTGGCTCCAGGAATTTCTGGTTTTGTTCTCCAGGCTGGCTTGGTGCAGAGTAGGTCTCGTGTGACCCTGTTTGCCTGTGTAGCAATAGTTCTCACTGAAAGAACAAGAAATAATAGGGAAACTTTAGCCCATATTCTATCTTAAATAGAATTCTGTTGTAACTAATAATTTAGGGATAAAAACGGCGTGAAAGAGATGAAACTTCAGCTGCATGAAGTAAGAAAACACTAAGTTCATATGGTGTGGGAAGATTCCTCAGGAAGAGTAGGGTATGAGTAATGCTGTGCCCTCACTCCAGTCATGGGCTCTGATGTGGTCAGTGGCTTGTGTCTCATCCAAAGCACAAAGGTGGTGGTGTTATTAAGCAGACAGCCCCATCCAATGGTTTTGAACCCTTAGGTGAAAGAGGATTTAAAAGGTTTTGGGTTGGACCCAGTTCTGGTTG
The DNA here is from genome assembly GCF_015832195.1 of Motacilla alba alba. Classification (NCBI taxonomy): domain Eukaryota; kingdom Metazoa; phylum Chordata; class Aves; order Passeriformes; family Motacillidae; genus Motacilla; species Motacilla alba. Next base: position 6,111,187 of record NC_052032.1, on the reverse strand, counting down.
GACCAGAATCAGAGGCTGTGTTTGGCTTGGGGTTTAGCAAAGGTAACATCCTGGTCTTACACCCATCTCCTGTGAAGAGCTATAAACACAGGTCACTAAAATTAGTCTTGCAAGGCAGCTGTTCTGGCTGGTGCCTCTGCTTTCCCTGCTCTGTCTTCAGCTCATGCCCAAGTGAACACCTCTGCCTGGTTTTAATCAGCTCAATTAGCAGTAGACACTGAGGACCAAGTAGGTTCATCGGGAGAAGGTGACTCTTTGTTGCTGTAATAGCTTCTCCATTTGTTCAGAGAGGCTGGGTCTGGGCTTCTTGAAGTGCTGGGGAGGTTATAGAGCAAGGTCTCTTGAGCAAGAAGGGATTTGGTGGTTTCTGTAGAGACTAGTGAGGCTTCCTGGAAATTCCACCAGATCTGTCCTTCTCTGTGGTTTGGACTCAGAATGTCTTTGCAGAGAAGCCTGAGGACCTATAATTTATGCCTCAAATCTTACTCTGAATGACTGTAAAGTATCACCTCCATACAGATTCCTAAACGTTAAATAAAGGTTGAATCTGAAACTGTTAGGTTCTTTATTCAAGAGACATTTTATCTAACAGGAAGAAAAATGTACTCTGCTAGAATAAAATGTTCCCTGCAGGACTCCAGTTTCCAGCTATTGTTAAAATGTGTGGTTGAGAGCTGGGAACCCTGTGGCCAACAGGGAGCTGGAATGAGTTGAAAAGAGGAGAAGGATGTGCTCTGCAAAGAACAATGTTAGGTCCACACTAACAGCAGAGAAAAAGAGGAGGTTGGCTGCAGGATGCAGAGAGGCCCCAAGGAACAGGGATGAGCAGCCAGATCTAATGCTCGATAGCTGGGAAGTGTCCCAGGGCTGTCTTCTATACAACATTGCTGGAATTCCTACAGTTTGGGAGTAGCCCCTCTAGAGTACTAAATAACTTGGTGTGGAGTCATCCTAGACCCCTCAGTGAGGACTTGTGGCATTTAAAAGAAAAATGAGTTTTTAGGAGGTTGAAGGACGTTTGAAATGCAGGGGGTAAAGGAGTTGGCAGTCATGTGCTGGTCATCTGCTTGCTTCAGCATAGAGGGAAATATGAAAGTATGACTGGGATAATCAAAAGCATGGAGAAATCGCCTTTGAAGAGAGATGAAAGCAAATGGAGCTGAAGTAAAGCTGAGTAAGAGGTGCTTTCACAGACGTGTTTCAAAGGAGGAGAATGCTGGGCAAAGCTGAGCACGAACTGTTGTTCTTCTTAATTCCCTTATGTGTCTGTCTGTGACATGAACAAGAGGGGAAGGAGATCCCATAAAATATTATTATTTTTTTATTATCATTATCATCTTAATTTAAGTTGTGTTTCATTATGGAACTTCATTGTCTCGAGAAGTAATTTAATTTTAACAGTTTGGATGGGGACTTGATGCATGTAATTATCAAACATTAACTTCATGTATGACAACAAATTTACAAGAAAGAGAATTAAACCTTGTGATTCAGAGCTTAAGTTAATCTCTGACTTCTGAAGATTGGATGAATCAGGGTGAACGGGACCAGAGAGCCTCAATCCACTGCTGTCTCCCACAGGGACATGTCCTACCTTGAAACCACGGCGTGTCCCATGGCTGAAACAGCCCTGCAAGGGCCTCGCTCGCGGTGAAGAGCAGCAGCTCCTTCCACCACTGAACATTCACACAACTTCCCTGCTGCAATAACGGAGCAGCACAGCTCCTTGCCCTTTCCTGATGTCCACCTCTCCTTGTGGGACAGCTCTAGCCCCATTAATGTAGCATCCCATAGCCTCCTGTCCCTACAGCCTTTCCACAGCTGGGATCCATCTTCTCTCCTGCTGGTGGGGGAACTTCTTGTTCCTTCTTGCCTGAGTCAGTGGTGCTATTAACAGAAATGAGCTGTGCTAGAGAGGTGCATTCTGCTGCTTTGTAAAAATTTGCATAAAGCACACATTCCCCCATGGAGGGCTTCAGGGTTGCATAAACACAGGGTGGGGCAGATTTCTGGGAACATTGTAGAGATGAGGATGTGGTCTGTAAATCAGGAGAGTAATCAGCACATGGGACCTGGGCAGGCTCTCAGAGTCCTGCCAATGAATCATTCAGGCAGAGAAGAAAACTTAAGATGGTTAGTCCAAGCATCACTGCCTGTGAGAGGTTTTTCTACTTCTTTGCATCATTCAACCCAAATTCTCTAGATAAAGTAATGGTCATGTTGTGTCAGTGCTGCCACTGCTGTGAGCAAGAGGCCAGCTGAGACAACAGCACAATAAAAAGCTTCCAGCAAGGAGGCTGTAAATAACACAGCTAAATTGCTCCCTGCTTTCCAGGCTGATTGTGGAGAGGGTGTTTTCAGCATTGCCAGTGAGGGGTGTTTATTAACAACATCAGAATTGAAACCCAGACCACCTTTTGGCCTAAAAGCGTGCCTAAAACCGTGCCCAAAAGATATGTTGTTCATGACTCAGTGCAGGAAAAAGAGAAAGTTTTAGGATGTCTGGACCAATGACACAATGACTCAACTTGTAAAACCTCAAATTACCGAGTAGCTCTGACTTCTGCCTGAGTCAGGTCTTGTGGGAAGGAGGTCCTGATCTGCTCTAGGAAGCTCAGTTGCCCCCCAGGACATTACAAAGTGTCACTTACAAGATTGGCATGTGTGCTAAAGAGATCTGGACAACACGACCTACACAGGAGGGTGGGAGGAAATGCTGCTGTTTAATTTGGGAGTGATGAAGGGGACACAGAGAACTCGGGGGTTTAAAAATAATCTCTGTGTTTTGGAAAGCTTTGTGGTGGGTGAACCTCTATGGCAAAGCCATGAACAAACGCTCTCCTTGGGGATGGTTTCACCAGGATGGTGTAGCCACTCAGCTTGGGCCAGGGACAGGCAATGATGTGCTGACCTTTCCATTCAGTCTTGTCCTGTGAGAACTTGAAAAGGCCTATCTGGTGAAAACAGGGCTTAAAAGACTTTAAAATTAACAAGCTCAGCAACCTGTTCTTCCTGGGTTGCAAGGCAGAGTTAACAGCACAGGAAATAAAAGGTTTGGTTTCTACTTTTCACCTTGAAGCTGCTCATTGCTGTTGAATGTCAGGTCTGGAAATAAGGCTGGAATCAGGGACCACAGTTGCTTCCTCTCCCAGCGCTGTTAGTGAGCCAGGGCTCTTAATGCTGTGATTCCCATCTCTCCATAGTCAAGGATGTGGAGGCTGGACTATGCAGCTTCCTTCACCTTTGCTCGTTTCAGAGCACCCCACCAGGGAAAATGCATCTACGTTGTAGTTTTGCAAATGCTTGAAGTCTAGGAAATGTTCCCAAATTCTGACATTTTTTGGCAGTAATTTGTTCCTCTACTCTCCCAGTCTGGCAGGGAAACTCCCTCTTTTTGGGCAGTAACACAAGTGTTTCTTGCCTGTTGTTTACAGCTGATGGGATCTGGTTCTTGGGAAGCAAAACACATCACGAGATGCTGAGGTGTGGCTGAGTGAGAGAGAGGCACGCCTTCCCCACACCCCAAGCCCTGACCCCCATCTCCCACCTTTACCTGGTCTCAGCAGTGGCAGGTGCAGCTCTGCCTAAAGCCAGCACTTAAACCAGCTGGGACAGAGCAGGAGGGAGGAGAAATCATTTCCCTCAGCCCCTCTCCCAGCAGGGTTTTATCCCTGAAGGCACAGAGCAGCACAGCCAAGGAATTCTTTCCTAAGAGAAAGCCCAGGCATGAATCCATGTGAGGCTCACAACATGAGAAAATAATCTATTTCCACACACCCACAGCCTGATGGCCTCTCTTCTAGCATCTCTAATGTCACAGCAGCAGAGGGGACAGTGACTCCTCTGCAGCCAGGGTGGGTGTGACGGTTTGGGGCAGGAGAGCAGCTGGGAGCAGGGCAGCAGCCCAGGAGCAGGCAGGAAAGGATGGTGGATGGAGCTGGAGGAAAAAGGCAGGAGGACATGCACTGCCTCTGACTTGGCCCTGGGCCTGTTCCCTGGGACTGGCTGAGGAACAGCAGCTTCCTCTGCTCTGCCTGAGACTCAGAGCCACCACACTCCTGCCCCTTCCCTGGGCCTCTCCTGACGGCTTTCTCCTGCTGCAGGCATCTGCTCTTCTGAGTGTGAAGGACAATTTGGGAGAGTCTGATCTTACATTCTTCATGCCTGAGGCCTCTCAGATAGCTGCAGCCAGTACTGTCACTTTAAAATGCAAACCAGACAAAATCTGCCTGAGTTTGCTAGAGGCTGAAGCATCCCAGTTGTTTGCTGAGATGTTGGTTTTCCCCTGCCTGGTTTTTGGTAGCAGGGAGGGGTCACAGAGGTGACTTTTGTGAGAAGGTGCTAGAAGCTTCCCCTGATGGCTCTGACCCAATCCCTAATGGCTCTGAAGATGGACATGCTGCTGGCCAAGGCTGGACCAGTTAGAGATGATGGTAACACCTCTGTGAGAACATATTTGAGAGGAAAATCAAAGCGAAGTGAAAAGCATATTTTTTTCTAGCCAGAGAAGAGGAGGAGATGAGAACATGTGAGGGAAACAACATGGAGACACCAAGGTCAGTGGAGAAGGAGGGGGAGGAGGTGCTCCAGGTGCCAGAGCAGAGATTCCTCTGCAGGCCATGGTGGTCACCATGGTGAGGCAGCTGTGCCCCTGCAGCCCATGGGTCCATCAGGAATACAAACATCCACCCACAGCTCATGGGGATCTACGGGGGATGCAGAAATCCACTCACAGCCTGTGGGAACCCATAGGGGATGCAGAGATCCACCCACAGCCCATGGGGATCTACGGGGGATGCAGAAATCCACCCACAGCCTGTGGGAACCCATAGGGGATGCAGAGATCCACCCACAGCCCATGGCAGAGGTGCCCACACCAGAGCAAGTGGGTGCCTGGAGGAGGCTGTGACCCAGTGGAGAGAGGACCTTGCTTCCAGGCTGGAGCAGCCTGGCCTTGGAGCACTGCACCCTGTGGAAAAGTGACCCGTGGCACAGCAGTTCTGGAAGGACTGTGTGCCCAGAGAGGGACTCACATTGCAGCAGCTTGGGAAAGACTGCTGCTCATGAGATTGGACCCACACGGGAGAAGTTCACACAGACCTATCTCCCATGGGAGGGACTCTATGGTCTCACAGGGGAACAACTCTCCCTGAGCAGCGGAAGAAAATCTCAGTGATGAAATGACCAAGACTCCCCTGCTCTGCCTCCCTGCACTGTTGGTGGGAAAAGGGAGGGGTTGGGGGAAGAAAAGGTGTTTTTAAGGGCTTATTTCATTTCTCATTATCTTCTTCTGATTTTGTTAGGAATAAATTCACTTCATACCTCTAAGCCGAGCCTATTTTGCCCTTGGAGTTTTTCTCCCAGTCTTTATTTCAGCTCATGAACCCTTTGTTAATTTTCTCTCTCCTCTGCCCAGCTGAGGCAGGGGAGGGCGAGAGACTTTCATAGGTGGTGCCTGGAGTTTGGCCAGTGTCAAACCACAGCAGATGCTAATGCTGGGGGCCAGAGGTGCTGGTGGTTCCACTGCTTACTGACTTTGCAGTATCTTCTGTGTCCTGCTTGCTGAAACAAGCATGAGGAGCCCAGGAGTCTGGGGATAGGGAGCTGCAAGTGAAGCAAGAGGATTTTACAGATCCACGGAAGGTGCGTCATGGTGGTGGGAGCTTTCGTGCAGACTGAGGAGGGAAGGCAGGTGGAGCACCCTTCTCAGTAATAAACAGCTAAAACGCTCATGCCTTTACTTGAAAAGTCATCGTGTTTGATGAGCCAGCACAGCACAGCCTCCTTTGGCAGCTGGGTTTCCCAGGATGGGTGCAGGTGATCACTGGAGTGTGCAGGCTCCAAGGCTTTGTGCTGGGAGCAGCAGGAAGAAACGGCAGGGCAGGAGGGCACCAGTGTACACGGTAGCATTGGAACAAGCTGGGAATGTGGCTCAGCTCCTGGGCCGAGCTGTGTACCCAGGGCAAACAAAATCCCAGCTGGGCTCTGAACCTTCTCCAGCAGCATGTGGAAGCATGCTGGAGAAGTGCCACCCACCTGCCCATCCTATCCAGCCTGGAGCAGTCCCTCGGGCTCTTCACTTAGCCCCAGCTGTGGGATGTAATTGCTCATTAGGGAAAATTCTGGGGCTGTAATTGCTCAAAGTATCGGCTTCCCTCTGGGATCAGGGTGGAGCCCAGGCTGTGCCACCCCAGCCGATGTGCCAGAGCTCCACTGAACCCACCCTCTCCTTCTGCCGCAAGAGTGGGAAAATGTAGTCACAATATTGTAGCGTAATTCAGTTGGTCAAATACATAACCTATGTGGGAATTGAGAGTGATTTTTATTCCATAATCTTGACAAAGCAGAATAGCTTTTACAGGCTCCTATTTTTAAGTACTTTTCTCGAGCATTTCCTATTAATATTTCATTCCTTCTGCTTCCTACAGTTCAGTTCCTCCTCCAGCAAAATGCTGCATTTTTTCCCTACAGCTCCTGGGGTCAGTCTAACCTGACAATCTAATCTTTCAAAGCCTCACACAGATTTTTATTAATAATTTCTCAGAAAAAAAAAAAAAAAAAAAAGCAGCAGTGTTTTTGGCTAGCAGTGTTGGGTTTAGGTAGATCTTTTCCTGGGTTGAGACCTTTCATGCTCAAGGTTTTAAGGCATGATTTGTAGTTTAAAGACATACTGCTTTAAGACCTGGCCTTCTTCAGGCAAGGGTCTGTCCTGGCAGGATGTGATCTGTGGAGGAGGATCAAACCATTAATATTAACAGCCTGCTTCCGCATGGATTAATGGGATGGTTGAACACGCTTCCAGCAGCTGCCAGGAAAAGCCAGGAAGGTGCAAGTGTGGATGTGTTCTACCCAGCATGAGAGCCCCGATCCTGGTAAACTGAAAAGGAGCTGGGATCCCAGAAGCATCACACCTGCCTTTGCAGTCATCTTCTGCTCCTCATCCCCATGCATAACCCTCCCCTCTGGGGCTCCACTCTGTGTTACACTGAAAGGGGTTTGAAATCTGTAAACACACAGGAAAAAAAAAAAACTTTTTAAAAATTAACACATCCACACCTGAGTTTGTCCCGAGGGCTTATCCCTAAACAAGGTGTGCTTCCTGATCTCTCTGTTCAATGTAAATTTGTGCCAGTTGCTGGTGCAAATTGTCCAGGGCTCCTTGCCAGTGTTTGAACCGTGCCAAGGAGGAGAGGTCTGGCTGGCTGGCAGGAGAAGTCCTGGCTTGTCTGCAGGTGCATATTCCTGCTGCTCAGAGAGGTGTTGACTGCCTTGGGAGGGGAAGAAGGTGCATGAAGGAAAAAGGTCCCACAGCTGAACACCCCATGGACTGATCATCAGCTGGTAAAAACTGGAGCTGCTGGATGGAGGGTGTGATGGTGAAGGGTCTGGCTGCCTGCCCTCTCCCAGGCTCCTGGGAGAAAGGGCTGCTGGAGAATGTCTCATCCACGGTGTGGGGCTGGTCTGGCCCTGCATAACCCCAGTCCTTGGGCACCGAGGTCTTCTCTGCTATGGGTTGATCCCTATCAGCTGTGGAGAAGAGGGATGGGAGGAGCAGTGTTTAGGATGTGGCTTTGCCACTGCCTACTTACACTTGGCATTATGGTGTTTATAATACCTGACAAGCTCCAGAGATGTGTGGGTGGGTTTGGATGTCGCTCACTGGTGAACACCCCAGCTCTTAGCACAGAGCTGGAATCCACATGGCTGCTGCACATCCTGGTGTCCCCACTGCCACCCCCAGGGAAGCAGCCTGCCAGAGGCTGCAGAGCTGCACACTGGGCTGTGCCAGGACTTGCCCTGCAGCCTCCCAAACACCAGAGTGGTGGTGACCAACTGCAAGTACCTCCCCCTTAAAACCAAGTGCTTGGGGTTTTCAAAGGCTCTCTGCACTGCTGAAAAAACATAACTCTAAGGCCCCGTGCCAGGTGCACCAATAGCCTGTGAACTATAGGTCTGGTCACATTCAGAAGAGCCAGCTGGGTTCAGGAATAGCGCAATTATTGAATGTCACATATATGACATTCAATGACTTTTGGATTGCCCAAGACAAATGCCTGAACTGCAGAGTGGCTTTATAGAGCACTAACAATACAACAGAATCACAATCTTAATTTCCCAGGTTAACACTCTGAGGACACAAGACTTAACAAAAGATGGCCCTTGTGGGGTGGGAGAGGAGGACAAATCTGTCAAACCGTTCCTGGAATTTCAAGTAAAATTCTTGTCCGCCAGCTAGATATTAAACTGGCCAGCTTTTACATCTTATTAACCACTATAGTGCAAAGTGCTGCCAATGGTGATCAAATCTTCTGTTATTTGTGGGTGTATGGTACAGAATATTTATTGGTAGGAGGTTTTGGTTTGTCAGAAGTTTTCTGGGTATCAGGTAGACCACATGGCCTCCACATTTGCCCTCATGCCAACAAAAATCACAGGAGCTACATCCAGTTTCTATGCTTGCACTGCAGGTACCATTGCACGTCCAGCTTCGCCTTTTCTTCACTGCTTTGTGCTTCTACCTACACGTCATGTGTAGCCCACCTTTGCGCTTCCACCTCAGATGTCATGAGGCTGAGGCAGAGCCTTGCACGGAGCAGTGGAGTGTCTTTGGGTTTGCAGCACCAGGGCAGAATGGCCATGAGGAACATTCAGAGGCAAATGCAAAGAATTTTCTATTTTCCTGTTTGTTTGGGTTTTTTTTTTTTCCTGTTTGTTTGGGTTTTTTTTTTCCTGTGTTAAGGAAATGAATACCAAATCCAGCCCTTCCACTCTAATAAACTTGGAGAACTCCTGTCAGCCCCCGTGCCTCTGGCTCCCTGAGGTTTGCTGCTGCTAGCACTGGGGGAGAAGGAGTTAAGTTTGCATTAAACAGCAGCCCAGCTGCCTGCAGAGGTTCCGATGCCACTCTTTATTCCACAATGTTTGATGGCTGATGAAAAGCCAGCTCCAAATTCACGTGGCACTTTCTAAGCCAAGGACAAAATTCCATCTGGCTGCCTGGGTTCATCGTCTCAGAACGAGCCGCCTTTGGGTTGGGCAGGCAGCTCTTCACTTCTTGCAGTTTCTTGCGGGACTTTGCAGACCGGGATATTCCTGGCTGGGTTCCAGGCTGGTCATTCCCGGGGCTCTGCTCCCAGCCAGGGGTGCCGGGCAGCCCAGGCTCCCGGCCGGTGGGCGCTGCTGGGCCAAGGGACGGCTCTGTCCCCTGTCCATCCCTCGCAGGTGGATCTGTAGGAGAGGCTTGGCTGCCTCTGCCATGGGAGTGAGCGCTCAGCCAGCACGGGGCGGGACGGGAAGCGCGGCCAGGAGCAGTGGGCTCCAGTGCAGGGCTGCAAGCGGCTGGGGCAGGCGCTTACCTTCTCCTAACTCCTCCTTCTGCAGAGCTCCGCTCCGGGGTGAGCAGCGCCGGGCGAGGGATGCTCTGCGCGGCTCGGTCCCTCGGGGCTCCGCGGGGAGCTGGGGCGGGGGAGGCGGGCTGCTGTGGAGGGTCCTGCTGGGGCTGCTGTGGAGGGTCCTGCTGGGGCTGCTGTGGAGGGTCGTGCTGGGGCTGCTGTGGAGAGGTCGGAGCTCGGTGCCAGGCCTCCCTCGAGGGCGCTGTCTCCTGGCCCGGGCAGCTCATCCGCAGGCAGCTGCCGGTGTGAGGAGCAGAGCAAGCCTGCTCCAAGTGCCGCCAGGGCTTTCCTCGCTGTCCCGGCAGCCTGGCGGGGGGCACGGGGGCTTCCACTGGAAAATGAGAGGATTTGTGTTGTGTTTAAACGCAGCTGTTCCTGCCTCTCCTGCGGGGCTCTCTCGCAGCCCGAGATCTCCCCTGGCTTTGGGCGCTGAAGCGACCCAGCAGCACGTTCTCCCAAAATGTTGGAAAATAAAGTGTTCCTGTCATTCACGTTCTACAGCACAATTCTAATTTTAAAAATGTATGTCGTTGCCATCATTACGGGGCAAGTGAGACTCAGAAAGAAGGTAAGATCCAGTTTTGTTTTCCTTCTCCTCCCTTTCTGGCTCTCTGCTTGGCTTTCTGTGATTTTGCTTTTTCTTTTATTCCTCTTAAGTTCAGCAAAATTTTCCTGAAGCAAGCTGAGTTTTCTTTGACTTCAGTTGAAAGCAAAACTTGTTTCATTGCTACAGCAGATAAATATCTCACTTCTCTTTGACCCTTTCTGTTTGTTTCTACCATCTGTAGCTTGATGTTTATAATTTTGGAAACCTAATCTAAATAATAATCAGATCTAAAATGCCAAGCAGGTGAGATGCTTCCAGAAAGAGTCTGTTTACAGTTAACTTACAGGGTCTGGGAAAAAAACGAGAAGGGAAAAAAATGTTTCAGAAGAAATCATTGCAATGGTCTTTTTTTCTTGCGATGTAGCAGAAAGCTTTTGAGCTTTTGGAGGCTGTGGCTGGCTGTGGGAATGCTCCAGGAGAGCTGAAAGTCGTGGGCAATAAAACAATAGCTGGAGGAGATGATTCTTGGTCAGGGAGGACAAGCTGCTGTCAGGAGTTGGGGCCAACTGGACTTTTACTACCCTCACCCCAACTCCTGATAAAATCCATCTTTCTGTAAAATCTGTTTTGAAGTATTTGAGTTTCTGACTGTGTCGGTGGAGAGGGAGGGAGACATTTCTGGTCTCAGATAGAATACAAATACCCTGTGCTGTGGCATCATTGTAACTGATGAATTATCTTCTCCCCTTGTGATTTTAAATGATGCTCCAGCCCTGGGACAGTTTGGGCTTGTAACATAATTAAAGAAAGCACCAGGGCCCTTTCCAAGCTGCAAAATGAAGCTGTCAGATGTAGCCAGGTCCTTGAGGAGCAGCTTCTGAGCATAGGTGAGGAGCTCACACAAATAATTTTCATTTTTAACTTTATTAGTGTAGGATCCCATTTCTCTGTGGGAAAGCCACACAGTGCCACTGCCAAAAAGCCAGCCAGGGAATATTCTGCAATCTGTCAGTCCTGGTTATCTTTTGGAGGCTGCATTGTGTCTGCAAGCTCTCTGCCTTTCCAGCGATCTCGCTGGCTGGAAAGTCTCCTCTAAATGGGTTTCATGGGAAGAAGAGGACTGGGGTGAGGTGGGAGCTCCCTTGAAACCCTCATTTGGGACCTGCTCAGCAGGCAGCACTGGGTTTTTTGGAAGACATGGAAAACTCCTGGGGAGCTGCAGGACAGTGTGCATGGAAGTGCAGTGACCCTCATTTTTATGAAGAGTGGTAACAAATTTGGGCAGGTAAAATCCCCACAGGACTTCAAGATCAGGGGCAGAGCTTCTACCTGTGAGGTTCCTGAAGGCTGTAAGCAGGTGGGGACTGTCTCTTCCAGGCATTTGCAAACCCAGAGGATGCCCTGCGCAATGGGGGGCTGCAGTTCTGCCGCGAGGACCCTGACGTGGAGCGGTGCCGCAGGTGAGCAGGGACAGCCTTCCCTCTGGTGCCAGCATTCCCGGTGCCACCATTCCCTCTGGTGCCACCATTCCCAGTGCCACCATTCCTCTGCACCTGCTGCTGGCAAGCAAGTAGCAGGAAGCTAAAGGACTCGCTAATCACGTAGTATTCTAGAGGGTCAGACTGCCTCGAGCTCTGCTGTGGGACCCTGCTCATGAGAGCAGTTTAATCTTTAGCATGGTGTGCACTGGAGCAGGGGCAAGAGAAGGATCTGGGTTTGCATTCAACATCCAGCTCTGACTAGCTCTTTTTTAGGTGCTCAAAGTCCCACAGATTCCCCATGTCTCATCCCATACCCACACTCAAAGGCTCCTTGTGTCCTGCCCTGACAGGACCCCGATCCCTGCACAGCTTGGACAGGCAACAGAGTGACTGGTCCCAGTGCTGCTGGTAGGCAGCTGCCTCTTTTTGGGGATTTGGGAAAAGGCTGAACAGGATTACAATAACTTTTGCCTCTAATTGGGCAAACTCTGAATGTTACTCCTCTTCTGTGAGAATCACAGTTTCTCAGAGGTAAAACACGGGGTTATTCAGCCCTGGGCCTGATTTGCTGTCCCCCTTACCGAAGGAGGTGCCCCAAGTGCTGGGCTGGATGCTGATGATGTGCAGGAAAGGGACTGGATTTGTGCCCTGCTGTCCTTGAGCCCTGGGCTGTGCATGGGGACCTCACTGCTCATGTCCCAGTGCCTCCAGCATTTGTTTTAGAAAACATCCAGTGCCACCTAATTGCTGGGCAGCCAAGGGGAGGAGGAGGATGGAGAATGAGCCGTTTCCTTCCTAGCAAAAATAAAATAATAGCAGAAATAATAATCATAATCTTCTTTTGATTATTCAGGATAAACAAACTTCCATAAAAATAAATAACTGGAGCTGCAGCAAAAACCTGGGGCAGCCTGGGATCTGACTTGGGCAGCTGAAGCTCTCAGATTCCATCCTTGCTGATGCATTTGCAACCCTGGAGAAGACACATTCAATCCGAGGTGTTTCCTCAGAGCAAGGGCAATGTCAGCTTCTCATCTCAGGCTGCACCTGGAGGAGAGCAGAGCCAGGGGTCTGTGCAGGGCAGGGACAGAGCAGGGCAGGACGTTTACCCCATGCCTCTGAAAGAGGCCCTGGCTGCCTCACAGCTCTCTCCTTTCTCTTTCTTCTTCTTCCATTTGTCCTTCCAGCCCTGCTGAACCCCCAAGACCTTGGGGTTTGTTCAGAGGATGGTGCCTGGGCGAGGAGGGGCACAGCCCACACTCGTGGCCTGACCAGATCCTGTTTCTGTGGGTGGTGGCAGTGGTGCTGTGACACCCAGGCAGGTGCGTGTTCAGCTGGAGCACAGGGCTTGGCTCCATCAGTGCTGATGTGTCACCACATGGCCACAGCATCCCCTCCAGCCACAGTGTGGGGGTTGTTGGGCCACTCCTCCTCAATCCCCTTTGGATGCATTTATGGAGAGAGGTGAAACCACAACCCCTCTCATCCTGTGAGTTTCTCCACTGGAGAAGCTGTGGTCTGGAACTGCCTTTTGTTGTGCAGCGTGGCCACATCTGGGGCCATGCCGTGCTGGCACCACACCAGTTTGAGCTTTTTGCAGCTTCACAGGGTGTGTGTTTTGCTCTGTTTATTTGAAAGCTCCAACCCTCAAGCTGTCATCTGCTGTGCCAAAGGCGTCCCAGTCACGGAGAGAAAGTTTCAGGAGCTCAGCATCCCAAGGGAGAGACACGGGGTGCGAAATTCTCCTGCCTCTGTGTGTAGGGGAGAACTGACACTTTTGGGGGCTGTGTCTGCCCCATCCAATGGGGAAGAGGCCCAGCAGCACCTAGGGATGGTACTCTGGCTAGAAGGAATGAGACAAAACAGGGAATTCTGGTGGGAAGGAACAACCTTATCTCGCTTTTCAGGGCCCACCGCAATGACATGGAGAACATCTTTCCCTTCCTCTTCCTCGGAGCCATCTACTCCCTGCTGGATCCCAGTCCCGCAGTGGCCAGGATCCACTTCCTCATCTTCTGCGTGGGACGGATCATCCACACCATTGCCTACCTGCTGCAGCTGAGGGCACCCACACGCTCCGTGGCCTACAGCGTGGCCCAGCTGCCCTGCTTCTCCATGGCCCTGCAGATCCTGCTGGCCACCACCCCGTACTGGTAACAGCCAGGGAGACCGACCACCCAAACCCCCTCATCCTGATTCTCCTGGGCCCCCCTGGAGTGGGAGAGAGTGAGTGAGAGTGTGTGTGTATGTGTGTGAGATGTCACCAGGGAGGTCATCTGCACCCTGAGGACGTTCAGTGCAGCCTTGATGAAATTCCACTGCCATCGGAATTTGTCAGAGGAGTCACCAGAGAGCAGGAACATGCAGGAAGGGGATGTGGAGGCAGGTTTGTCTCTCTCCTGCTGAGGATGAGAGGTGGAAAGCACGTGGACTACCCCTTGAGGAAGGGGTCACTGAGGGAAAGGTTTTCTGTGTTTGGAAATGTGACTGTGACCTTTTCCTCCTGGTCATGAATATCCCATGAATCAGGCAGGCAAAATCATGAGCGTCCCATAAAGTCTCTTAGTCAGCAGATGTGGTTGGTAGCAGAGGTTATAAAGCAGCCACCCTTCTCCTGCCCAGCCATGTGCATGTCTGGGAATGTCAGTCCCTTAGGATTTAGTCCCTTAGGTTCCCTCTCCACCAAGGAGGACAGGAGGCAGGTGCCTTCCAGGCAGGCAGGCAGAAAAGTCCAAATCTCATGGGTGACATTGTGAAGCCATTGGAGCATTCAGTGCTCCCAGTGCCACCCCGTGTCACACCACAGCACACAGCTCCCTGCCAGGAGCCCCACTGCAGGCAGGACCCTGCAGCTCCTGGCAGCTCCCAGCCAGCAGCAGCTGTGGCTTTTCCATCTCAGCCTCACCACAGCAAGATGCAGAGTGACACGCCTGGAGAAAACAGCAGGAATCCTTTACCCTGGACACACAGCCTGAACACATTTGCTGGACACAAGGTTCTGGGACTTCTGGAATGCCTGAAATGCTGGCACAAAACAGGAGATTTGCAGACAGAGTTTTCTCCCAAAGGGCAGTCTAGTCCACATGCCACTAATACCTGAAAATGCCCCAGAGCGTCAGACTGTTTCTCCCCCTGAGTTTCTCCCCGCTGTTTGTAGCCTTTCTCTTGCCCGTTGCTATTTGGGAAATGTGCCCTGATTGCCTTAGGGGGGTTTTCTTTCAGCTGTTTCCTGCTGTCCACTGCTGCCACGCCATTCTCAGCCTGGAGCAGCTGGCGTTTGCAGAAAGCTCTGGAAATGAGCAGAGGGGCTTTGAAGGGAGCGTTGCTGCTCTGCAGGGTCACCCAACAGTGTCGTGTTGGAGAGGAGAGGCTGGGACCAGGGTACTGCATGGTGACAAGGGCCATGAGCTCCTCTGCCACACAGCTGTCCCCGGGTGTCAGGGGCTGCTCCCAGCAGCAGCAGCAGCAAAGGAGCATCCCTCTGGAGGAGAAGGCAGGAAGAAACCTCTGCTCTTCAGTGCCTCCTCCCTCCTCTGAGGCAACACAGAATTTGAATAGCATCACAGGGGCAAGCCAGAATGAGCAGAAAATAAATTCCCCTTCCACCTGTCCTGTGCACTAAGGCTGTTCCCTGGACTCTGCTCTCCCCAGAGCTGCTCTTGCTGAGCCCTCACTGAGCACTGGGGACACACCTGCTCAGACTGATGCTCAGCTTTTGCTCAGCTCAAGTAGAAGATTCTGTACCAGTAACTCCATCCCAGTGCAGTTGTGGCCTCAGGCTGAGCTGTGTTGGTAAAGTTTGGAGTGGAATTTTTTGCTCTCCCACTGCGAGGAAGGTGGCCAGGATTGCAGGTTCAGCACTTCACTCTTGGCCACTTCTTCCCACAGATATCTGGGTAACACAGACCCTTCTTAACAAGTCTTTTGTGCCTCACGTGGTGCACAAGGTCTTGCACTCCTGTATGTTTCTCTGCTGCTGCACATGCATCCTGGTGGCAGGAAGCAAATATTCCCAATAAAAACAAATCATTGTCCTCTGATACATCCTTCCTTTGGGAGCAGCAGATGCAGCTGGGCAGCAGCTGGGTCCAGCCCCAGCAGGATGGATCCTCAGCAGGATGTTAAACTCCACTGTAGAGCCTGGAGTGTCCTGGGACTTCTAAAGAGACATCCCTTGTCTCTGCACTCACCTGGCCTGCAGAGGAACCTCTTTTCCAGGTGTGCATTATTTGTGCTGATCCTTTAAATCCAGCAGAGCTGGGAATTGTAAGCAGCTCTGCTCACTTTTCCTTCCCTGAGTAGCAAGTTGTTACAAAGCTTGGTGTTCACCCAAAAATCCTGGAGGGATGGAGAAACTCAGGTAAGAGATGGCTGTTCTTCTCTCTGTTCTTAGGACTCATAAAGGAGCTGCTTGTGTTTCCCAAGATAAGTAGCCCCCTTTTATTTGCACTAGGTTGCTGGGAAACAAATGCTTCATGTCTCTGGTTTTCCCCTCTTTTCCTAAGTTGTTGATGGTTGGGAGGTGCTGCCCTGTCAGTGTCTGTGTTAGTTTCATAAAATGGCTCCACTTGGTTGTTTTCTTTCCGTTTGTTTTCAAATGAGAAAGGCAGTGGTTTTATAAAATGGACTCTCTCCAGTACATGTTGCTGAGGTTGGAGATGTGGCTGGGATGGAGATTTTGGCATAGGAAGCAAGAAGGGAGGCTCCAGAATCCCCTTCCAACCCCCCAGATCTGCCAGCTGCTTCAGCCTCTTCTCAGCTGCCTGTCCAGTGCCTGAGGCTGATGCCCTGCTCAGGGAAGCTGAGGTTACATGCAAAGCTCTGCTTTCTCCTTTTTTATTAAAAAAAAATAAACTCTGCTTACTGGCTGCAGGGAAAAGCTTGGGAATGTGAACTCTCCTGGCTCAAAAAAAAAAAAAAAAACAAACACAAAAAGCCTACAAGGCAAACTTAAGAGAGGCCCAAGCATTGCACTTATTTTGAAGTGTTGTGGAAGTTTGAGGGGAAGCAAAACCAAGCTGGGCTCAATTGCTTGGGCAGCACCAGTCCCATCAGGGCTCACCTGGGACCAGGTGGTCAGAGCCACTGGCTCTCCCCTGGACACTGCCAGTGGTTGCTGCATGTGAGAGGCATTCCGGCCTTTTCCCAATTAATATCTATAGCCCAGAGCTCCCAAATTCCTGCTCTGCCATCAGTGTAGGCAAAGGATGTGCCCTGTGTCTCCTGCTGCTCCAGGAGAGCAAGGACAGTGGTTGCACCCACCAGTCTCTGGGGTTTGGTGTGTGCTTTGTATGTCAAACAAGTTGTTTTTCACACCTGGCTCAAGCAGGAAACAGCAACGCTGTGAAACCCACTTGGGACTGCAGAACAACAAGCTGGTGCTTAAATGGGTACAAATTGAAAGAGGAGAAATTTCAGTCAGACCTTAGGAAGAATTCTTTTACTGTGAGGGTGGTGGACACTGGTACAGGCTGCCCACGGAGGCTGTGGACGCCCCAGCCCTGGCACAGTTCAAAGCCAGGCTGGATGAGACCTTGAGCAACTTCGGTCTAATTCAGGCTGT
This sequence comes from Motacilla alba alba, assembly GCF_015832195.1. Classification (NCBI taxonomy): domain Eukaryota; kingdom Metazoa; phylum Chordata; class Aves; order Passeriformes; family Motacillidae; genus Motacilla; species Motacilla alba. The sequence goes on along the minus strand of NC_052032.1, from coordinate 6,094,204 downwards.
GGGTTGGGAGTAGATGATCTTTAAGGTCCATTCCGCCCCCTTCTGTGGTTAAAGGTGTGAATGTGATTCACACCACAGTACGTGTCTTCCCTCACGGTGTCTGGAGCTGGGAGGAAAGCAAGTGGAGACCCGGCACAAGCTGCTTTCCCTCCCACACTCTTTCAGGTGCTTCAAGGCCCAGGATCCGTCCCACCCCTGAGCACAGGACACACCTCTCCCTTACCTGCCTGAACCACTCCCCAGGTCTCTCTTCATCCAGAGCGTTCCCTGGTGGGATCTGGACTAAGATTCCTTCTTGGGCAGCTTACCTTTAACACAGATCACTCTTCCTTTGCTGCCCTCCCAAAATCCCCATCCCCTCTAGCAGATGGGATTTTGATACACAAATCCCCTTATTCCTCTTGAGGAACTGAGATCCCTGTGACTTGTAGAGAGAATGAGATGAGCCAGCTCGACAGGTATGGGCATTCCGAAGTGGAGAAGATAAGGGTGCTTCCCTGCTGCTCTCTGCCACACGAGGATCAAGTTGGCACCGGGAAAACTTTTTCCAGCGGGCGTTTTCTAACCTGGCTGTGGGGTTGAGCTGTGAGACGTGGGGCAGAAGGATCCGCCGGGCCCGGAGCGGGGCAGCGCGGCGGGCAGAGGGATCCGGGCGGGCGCGGAGCGGGGCAGAGAGACCGGAGCAGCGCAGAGGGATGCGGCGGGCAGAGGGATCCGAGCGGGGCAGCGCGGCGGGCAGAGGGATGCAGCCGTGCCCGGAGCGGGGCAGCGCGGCGGGCAGAGGGATCTGGACCCGCCCGGAGCGGGGCAGCGCGGCGGGCAGAGGGATGCGGCCGGGCCCGGAGCGGGCAGAGGGATGCGGCGGGCAGAGGGATGCGGCGGGCAGAGGGATGCGGCCGGGCCCGGAGCGGGCAGAGGGATGCGGCGGGCAGAGGGATGCGGCCGGGCCCGGAGCGGGCAGAGGGATGCGGCGGGCAGAGGGATGCGGCGGGCAGAGGGATGCGGCCGGGCCCGGAGCGGGCAGAGGGATGCGGCGGGCAGAGGGATGCGGCCGGGCCCGGAGCGGGCAGAGGGATGCGGCGGGCAGAGGGATGCGGCGGGCAGAGGGATGCGGCCGGGCCCGGAGCGGGCAGAGGGATGCGGCGGGCAGAGGGATGCGGCCGGGCGCTGCGCGGGGCAGCGCGGCGGGGCTCGCCCCGGGCTCCGCGGGCTGCGCAGCGCTGCGCGGGGCTGCAGCACCCTCGTGTGGCAGCGGGACCCAGCGGGGGACACGGGGACCCTGCCCGGGCACCCGCACCCGCGGATCCTCCGCCCCCCGTGTGCTGGGGGAGAGCTGGGGGTGCGCATGGAGGTGTTTGGGATGGAGGGAAGGTGCCATTCCTTGGGAAACGGGTTGAGGGGGCGGAGGCTGGTGTCTGCTCCAGTGCCCATCAGCCTCTCCAAAGCAGGCAGATGCGATGCCAGTTCCAGGGAGATCCTCCCATCACCACAGACTTGCTCTTTGGGAGTCACCTGGTTGAAAGCGGAGTGGTTTGAGGAAGGAAACAGTTTGTAAATGTCCTTGCAAACTTCCATTGCTTCTGAAGTTGTGGTGCAACTGTGCATCTCCATGCAATAGTTCTTCCTTACACATGATAACTCTTCCTGGGTTTTGTGACACCAGCTACAAAAGGAACCTTTGCTTCCTCCCTTCTTCCCAGGTAATTATAAAGCATTACACCCCTGTGCATAGCTACCCTCCAGCTTCTCTACTGCCTTAGGTTGCTTCCCTGTGATGTTGGAAAGAAGCAGCAGCGAGCAAAATATCTGCTGCAGGGAGGAGATGCTCCTTCCATATGGAATCTAGAGTTTGGGGTGAGCATCACAACCCCCAGGACAGAAGCATTGCTCCAAAGGGCAGGAGGGGCTCTGCTGCTGGGAGGTGACAGGTTGCTGTCAAAGGAACATGTGCTCCTGCAGTTTGTAGATGGTGCCAGCAGGACTCAGAGGGTCTTCAGACCTTTCCGTTGCCACCAGAGGGAGAAGGGCTCAGCAGCACAAGGATAAAGGGAAAGGAGGATGCTGTAACCACGATATGTCTGTAATTCTGTAATTCATTCTGGACGGGGATAGCCAGGTGGGTGTCCCCATGAGCTGGAAAATGTGAGCTCGGTTTTGTCTTGCTGCTGTAGCAGCCGATGCTGATGACAACACAAAATTGTTCTCATTAAAATATTCTAGGGGCAAACTTCAACTTTTCATCAGTCAGCAAGTCACATACAAGTGTCAGGCTGTGGGGTCAGAAACAAGGAAAGGGGGTCCAGAAAGATACTCCCATCACCTGAGACCCGCCCTTTTGAAATCACCTGGTGGAAAACCAACTGCTTTGAGGAAGGAAACAGTTTGCAAATGTCTTTGCAACCTTCCCACATTCCCAAAGTTGTAGTGCATGGATGGAGAACAGCTCTCCTGCTGAAATTAGTACTGGTGATGGATGTGCCCTTCCTGGGAGGAAAAATCCCCCTGTCCTGGAAGAGGAGAGGTTGCACAATGCCCTTGAGTTCCTCTTCACTGACAGCCTTCCCCCAGTATCTCCCTCTCCTGTGGAGTGCAGACCCTGCCAGGTGAGCTGCAGCTCTCCACACTTGTCTGTCTCCTGGTTTGAGACCCCTCAATGTCCATCAGCTCCTGAGAGCTGACTGACCATGGGTTGAGACCTTCTGCTCTGGTGGCAGATGAACTGAAGTTGGGACAGTTCAGGCAGGAAATAAGTGACATATTTCCAGCAGTCAACAGTGATGAGTCACTGGAGGAATCTGCCCTGGGATCTGTAAGTTCATCACTTCCAAGGGTCTCTTGACTCAGGGCTGGATGCATTCCAGAGGGGTGCTCTGCACTGGCCACATGCTGAGGACATGAGGATGCTGCTTGGGTGATATTCTTTATGCAGGAGGTTGGAAAATTTGCCTTAATGATCTACAAGCCACTTACTGAATGAATAAATAAGTGGTTACAAAGCAGCAGCAGAGCAGTTTGGCAGGGATGGTCGAGTGCATGGGACCATGGTGGGCCTGGGGTGATGTCCAGTATGGGGACTTGCTCCTGCTGGGTGCTGCAGGGATGATGTGGGATGAGCCTTGTTCCCCTCTAGGGAAAGCCAGGATGCATTGTTCCTCAGCCTTGGATCCACGTGTCCCAACAGCCACTGGTGATGGGAAGGACAAAGGTTTGCTGGGAGGGAGCTGATCCTGTGGCTCTCATGGAGCTGAGCCTCTCTGGGTGCATAGGATAGTGCTGTGGTCCCCTGGCTGTGTGGGGGGATTGAGGATGGCCCGGGGGGGAGGAGGAGGTGACAGAGACATCCTGAAAGTGACACCATGTGAGCTGGCCTGACAGGAGGCTGCTGCAATTCAGCAGGTGAAGGCAAGTAAAAGAAACAAGGGGAGCCCAGGTGTCCCTTCTCCTCCCAGCTCTCCTGGAGTCGGCAGGGCAGCAGATTTCTGCCCAGCAGTTGAATCCCTGCCACGTTGCACCAACACGCACCCACCATTAACTTTCTCACCCTCTCTGAATGCACCGTAGCATTGATCTCCACAGTATCTTGGGGCAATGGATTTCAGGCTTCATTTGTGCAGTGAGGACGCTTTCTGCCTTGCTCTCTGATCCTTTCCTAGCAATTCCTGCCACTTGACTCGCTGCCTTTCAGTCTGAGCATGTGCTGGGCAGTTTCCCCAAGGCATATCTTCACACCTCTCCACATTGCATTAAATCTGCTGCTTGATAGCTCAGCACTGTGAGCTTCTGGAGCCCTGTTTAACTTTGCTTTTTAACTTTGCTGCCTCAACTATTTGGTATCACCTTTGCCTGACCACTGATTCCTCTTGTTTTGAGTGCTCAGTGCCTGCTCTGCACCCGTGGGCCTTCACTCCCTGGAAAGTGCTCTACAATCTGGTGGTTTATTTCTACCCTTTGGTTTCTTTCAGCTCAATTTCTGTGCAGAATCTGACCCTCCTTGCTGCCTCTTAATTCAATTTCTGCCCAGGCTGCTTGTCCAGGCCAGGTGGGCAAACCACAGTGGCTGGTGATGGAAGACTCAGGTCCCTGTCACATGCACTGACACGTCTCTACTCAGTAAAATATTTATTCCTCCATTATTTCACAAGAGTTGTTTTTACAAAAACCTTACAAAAATTTCCAAAACACAGACATGCAGAAGAAAAAAAAACCAAATCCACCATGGATCTCATTACAAGTAATTGAAATGTACAAATAGAAAGGGCGAGAGAGAGCTTAGATTACAATAATCCCTCGGTCCTGCTACCCCTCCATGGGTGCAATTTGTATCTCTTCTTGGTGAGTTCAGCATTGACTGACAAGCTGTGATAAGCTGCCAAAAGCACAGCAAAGGAGGGGCCCTAAGATTAGGAGCAAATGTTTTCAAATATATATATACATATAGATATTTAGTGAAGAAATATTTATTCCCTGCTTTTTTTAGGTTTACAGAAACAGCATCTGCAAACTATTAAATGGGTTTATTTTCATTAATGTTCTCAAAGAGGCAGCGACATTTATATCCCTGTGGTTTCGTCTTGTATAACTGAAAAAAGAGCCCTGTGCTTTCCATGGGAATAGGACCCCCCTGGCCCCCTCCTCCTGCCCCAAGTGGTGTTTCTCAGGGTGGATGACTTGATCCACAGTGGATCCCTCTTCCCCCTGGCTTGGCAGGTCCCTATGCAGTTTGGGGAGCTGGCATGACAGATGCCAGCTGGGGAGGGATTCCAGCCCTGGAAATACAGATGGGGGCAGAGGGTGGGTGTTTAGGGTGACACTGGAGGAGGGGGACAGTGTCAGTCAGGCTGTGCCCTCTCCCTTCCTGCCAGCCTTGAGGAGGAGAACGTGGCTGTTCCCAACTGGGGGCTGCGCTGTAGAGCAGAGAAGGCAGGGGCTGGAGGCAGGGTGGAGGGGCTGGTTCACCCCCAGGCAGAGGAGATGGTTCTCCCATCAGGTCTCCAGCTCTGGGTGCTGGGTGAGCCCCCCATGCTGCCTGGGGTTGCAGCTGACAGCCCCAGTGTCACAGCCACTGGGTCCCACATGCAGCTGCAGTGAGAGCCCCAGTGGGAATGGGAGAGGATGCTCCTGGGAGCTCTGGGGACTCAGGTGGGCACTTTGTAGATGTGGCACTTTCAGCCTCAGTGTCACCAACCAGAGGATGTTTACCTGGAGGAGGCACCTCAGCAATTGCTCTATTTGTCCTCAGATCTATTGCTGCAGCCCCCAAACCACCCCATTTTGGGGAAGTAGGGCTGTGTCTTCTCTGTCCAGGCCAACCCTCTGAGTTGGTGGTGTCCCCATGCTTGGCTGGTGGCTCTTTCCAGTGGGTGAGGAAAGGGTGATGTGGTTTCCAGTGGGCTTTGTCCACAGGGACACCACACCTCCACCACCCCAGCTGTGGAGCTGGCAGGGGAATGTGGAGGCTGTGTCTCTCCACAGCTCAGTCCCGTGGCTTAGGGCCAGGCTGCCCACCCCGTGTCCATCCCCTGCACGTCCCACCTTGGAGCCTCATTAGGCTGCGCAGCAGGGTGGGATGAGGGGGAAACCATTTCCTTTCTGCAAAACCAAAACAGCCTCCCCCCATGGAGCTGCCGGCCCCAGACCCCCGAGCACATCTGCGGAGCTGCCGACGGGGAGGCTGTGCCTCCGGAAGGCGAAGCCTTCGTTGGCACGAAGCGCTGGGAGCCGCCTACTCAGCTGAAACCCAACAGCTTTTTCCAATTTTCTCATTCCCTGGGACTGTTCAATGACCTGGGGCTCTGCGGAATCGCTGGCAAATCCACCGAGGCGGGGCAGCGGTGCCTGCTCGGGGACTGGCGATGCATCCCCAGCTCACGGGAGAGCTCACAGGCTCCAGGAGGGTCTGTTGAGGTGCTGCAGCTCTGCTTGCCCCTCTGGGAAGGGACAAAGCCTGATGCCATCAGCATAGGCAGCTCCTAAATGCAGGAAGCACAGCGCAGAGGGCTGGCCAAGACTGGCCATGGCATGGGTGAGCCATCGGCTTCCCAAAGTCCCAAACTTTGGGAAGTCCCAAACCCCACACTGTGGCCGGGGTCGCACAAAGAAACGAACACATGGATCAGCTTTGGCACACACAGTTGAGCGCCGCAAGTCACAGCCTGGCGGAAAGGGGGGCCCGTCATCCTCCCACAGTGTCCCTGCGGGAGGAGAAGACCCAATAACTCTTTGGCTCTCTGGGCAAGATACCCAAATTGGTCAAATCCAATAGTCCAAGATCCTTCCATGTTTGGAAGCAAATTCTTGTTCCCTTGGCAAGTCTGTTTGTCCTCAAAGAGCGTGTGGGGGGTATGTGTGTATATATAGCCGTTATTATAAGGGTGTGCGGAAAAGCAAGTTTCTAACCAAGTTCGCTCCATATGTGGCTATAATTATGTGCCACTTCGGCCTGGGACTGACTCTACCTTCAGGAGGGAAGGGAAGAGGAGAGAAGATGCTGAGACATTGGATGAGTGGCATGTGTGTTGGGCAGGCGGCGGGTTCGTCCTGGACCGGCACAGGAGCTCCGCGCTGTATCCTGGAGGAGGCCATGGGATGGGGTTTGCCCTGCTCAGTTCACGGTCGGCACCTGGTTCTGATGGAGGCTGAACTCTTTGGCTTTGAGGCGCAGGCTGGCGATGCTGTTGGCCATGTTCACCCCCTGGGTGGGCGTTGCGGTCCCACTGGAGCTATAGGAGGGCACAGTGCTGCGGGGAGGGAGCAGGGAGGAATGAGGCAACGGCCCATGGAGAAGACCCCATGCCCTCTGTGGTCCTGCTGGCTTCCCAGGCCAGGCTGGCTGTTCCCCGTTGGAGATCTCTCACAAGAACAGCCAAGGCTTCAGCATTTTTATGGGCTTGGATGGATGTGGGAACCCCTCAAACTATGCACCAGGAGGCCCTGCTTTGTGCTTTTGGATGTGATGGCTGAACATGAACAGCTGGGAACCAGAAGGGACCCATGCCACCTCCTGTGCCGAGATGTGGGAAGGGTCAGCATGAGGCCAAGCAAATCCCTTGCGAGGACCAGGGTGCCTGCTACGGCCCCGAAATGCAAGGAGGCAGGGAAGCCTGCTCAGCGTTGGGCAGTGGATGCTCAGACAGAGTCTAAATGATTCCAAAGCCAAGTCAGACGAGCTCCTTTCGGCCTCATAAAACTCCCCAGATCCCCAGCAGTGGCCCAGGGCTGCATTCCTGGGACAGTGGAGTGGTCTCTAGGCAGCCCTGCCCCGTGGCCACCTCCTCCCCAGCTCCTCCAGAGCCTCCACCTACCTGTACGGGGAGGTGCTGGTCCACGAGAGATACTCAGGGGTCAGTGCAGTGGGTCGTGGTGCCATGGGCTGCTCGATGGCTGCTTCCTGGCTGTACGATTTGAGCAGCGACGCCGATCTGTTGGCCAGCATCGCCCTCTCGTTACGGCGGAACTTGGCCCTCCGGTTCTGAAACCACACCTGTGACAGGGGAGAGGTGGAAAGGTGGTCAGCGGGGACCCAGTGCACACAGGGGTGTCCCAAACATCTGTCCTATGGGTCATGGTGATGCGCAGGATGAAACAAGGGAGGGGACAGCCCCTGCTGCTGCCTGGGGCAAGGCAGAGGTGCTGTTTCTCCCACACAAACCTGTGCTCACCTGGACTCTGGCCTCGCTGAGGTTGACCCTTCTGGCCAGCTCCTCCCGCACAAAGGCGTCGGGGTAGTGCGTCCTCTCAAAGACCCTCTCCAGAGCCTGCAGCTGGCTGCTGTTGAAGGTGGTGCGGTTCCTCCTCTGCTTCTTCTTCCTCTTGGCTGCCCCGCAGCTTGGGCTCAGGCTCTCTCCTGTGGGGAAGGAACAGAAGCCACATGAGAGCCAGACCCGTGTGAGACCCCATGACCCAGCCGAGCCCAAGCCCTCCTGGGGGTCTGCAGTGTCCTGCTCTGTGCCAGCCATGCTCCCTGCAGGCACCTGGAACTCTGTGGGGATATGTGCAACCCAGTGATGTCCATGAGAATCAAAACCTGTTTGGGGGCCTGCTGGAGCTTAGGGTTAACCCCAAAATTCACCAAGGCCTGTGGTGGTTTCACATCTGGCTAAAACCATGCTGACCTGATTTTGAATACCTGTCTCAGTGTATTCTGGGGCTGCACTTGATCCAGACTGGAGCTCAGCTCTCGCTAAGGCTTTAAGTCAAGCTTTCATGAATGGTGATGAAAATTCAGCACTAAAACACCCCGAAGATATGGGTCTCAGCTCCCACCTCCAGCACCCCTGAGGCCCCAGTGTGGCAGGTCCCCAAGGTGACACAGGACTGCAGCCAAGCATCTGCTCTTCCAACCCTGCTCTTCGGAGCTCAGAGCGAGCGGCACCGCGTCTCGCAGGGCTCAGCCTCCGCAGTGTTTATTTCTGGCTTTGCTGGCTCATGGAAACATGAAGCTGAGGGTGTAGTCTGGTTTCTCAGTATTGATCTTGGGCTGTCAGCCAGGCTGAGATTAATCTTCTCTTTGTCACTAATATCATAAGGTTTGGGCAATTTTGTGAAGCCTTTTTCCAAGACACCCAGTCAGCTGCCTGCAAAGGCTTCACGGGGAGCACGACTCGCTGTCGTTCTTCCTTGTGGAGGTACTGGTTAATGATTCTTTCTGTTCAAAAAGCATCTGGATCCAATCTGTACCTACTGGTGGGAAAGCATTCTGGAATTATTTGAAATGTTAATAATTTTATGACATTCTGATTCATGGCAGGGGTATGTCGGGGCTTTCTGCTCTATATCACTGCGGAGGCCAGGGTGGCAGAACTCACCACTCCCTAAGTATGCTCACAAATTAAATACTTGCTAATAATATTAATTGGGATACTTATTATTAAATCCAGCATTTTCAGATAATGCTTGAGCAACAAACAAAATCTACTGGAAGGGGTATTAACTCTGCTGTTTCAAGACACCATCAAGCTGTAGAGCAGGAGGAAACTACCAAGATCTTTAAGGCCATAAAAACTTTCTTGCACCTTAACTCTGAATAATTCAAGCCGTGAAGCATCCAACAATAAGTTTTTCATCAAGTTCCTAGGACTCCTATGTGCCCAACTACACCCTTCTCCCAAGGCCTCTCTGCAGCCACGGGCATTTTTCTGGATCTTTAATTGTGCTGTAGGTGCAACTTGGCCTTGGTTAACCATCAGCAATCTGTCATCTTGTATTTTGGACACGGCCTTCTTGGTTGGGTGGAGACACGATGGACGATGTGTGGGCTTGAGACCCTTTCCCCAGCCAGGAAACCATGGGCTGCACTTTGCCACCAATCGTGTTTAAAGTCTCACAAATAAAATTCTCAGAATTCCCTCCAGCACTTCCTCCTGCAGCTTCAAATGTTCTGCCAGTCTTCTGCTTTCCAGTTGCCCCTTTTAGTTAAACTCCTTTTTTGGTCCTGTTTTCCTCCAGCAAGCTAACGAGCTGCTGGATTAAAATACATGAAGTCCAGCCATGGTTGTCCCTGAGTTTTCTGGGAGCTTGGGACTGAAATGGGAACCATCAGGCTGGGAAAGAGCTACAGGATGTAGCAGGGTGAGAGGTTTCCTTGTGGGTTTATGACCATGCCACAGGGCTTCTGGGGAAATGGTCCATCAGGGTTTGGTTCAAAAGGTCTAGTCACAAGGGCAGCCACTGCCCCTCACCAAACTGGCAATGATTTCAACAGAACCCTGGGAAATGTATAAATAAAATTTATAAACCCCCTTTGGCTTCGTCTTCAATTTAAACCTGGCTACAGGACTTTTCCACAGTGTTGATTTCCCTTGCCCACTCTAACTTGGCTGAAAGAAAGGAGGAGGAGGAAAGTTTTTTAAAGTTAACTCTCAATCCAGTTCTGTAGGATCTGGCCACATTTCTGGCTGGTCTTTATCTCCCCAAACCCACAGAAGGAAGAGCTAAACAGCCACAGGAGACAAGTGGTGCTGAGCGCTTCCCATATGGGGCTGGCAGTCGTGCTGGGGTCGAGATTTAAGACTGGATTTGGATCAGGATGTGTCCGAGCACCAGCGGTTCCTGGGTTTTTGGAGACCTGCAAACACTGGGCCATACTGGTTTTGGGGCATTTTGTTCAGCCCTTATTGCTGCTTTTAATGGAGGGACCTTCCAGACCTTTTCCAGGGCATCTCTCCATGGCAGGGAGGCAGCTCCACACGTGGAGTGCCTGCCTGGATGCTCTGCTCTGCCTGGGGATGAGCCTTGGTCATGCATCAACATCTTCTCCTCATTAGCTCAGGCACTGCAGGCTTGTGGGACCAGACAGATGCCACCCTAATTGCCGGTGGTGAGTGTCTGACAGGTTTACAGTGCACAGTTAGGGTCTCCTCTATCAGAGATGTTTAATAACCCCAAATCAGCTTCCCAAAAATGAGCATGGCTAAGTCCTCTGTGGCATCAGAGAAGGAGTGGGAAGGGGGATGAGTTGGTTCCCCTGAAGACACCCTATCCTCTCACTGCCATCAGTGGGACTTGGATTTAACCAGACCTGCTGACACCTTGATGGAGGAATTGGAAACCAGTTCCCCAGCCCGATGGGCTTCCAGGAATAAGAGTTTGTAATTGCACAAAGTTAAAACCAGCTTCCCCCCATCATTGTTCTGTCCCAAAGCAGTGCTTAGGGAGGCTATGGAGAAAGCCAAACCCTTGCCTTTGTCAGGTATAATTTGGGGGTTCATTTGGGCTGAAGGGACCAGTTTGGTTGGCCAGCCCTGAGGTCAGAGGGGCTCCTGAGCCTTCCCCCCAGCCACCTTCCCTGTATTTATCTTCCACTGATTACAATTTCCGCTGAAAGGAAAAGAAATGCAGGGAAAGGGGGAAAACAGGGGGATAACATTACTGAGTAACGAAAGATGACATGCGGAGGAGGATGGGGAGAGGGAGGCTCAGGGGCTTTGCACAGAGCAGGATGGGCCCAATGTGCATCACAAAAAAGCCTTAAATTGTCCCAGACTGTTAGGAAAGACAGGAGACTTTTCACCCGTGATGTGGATGGGTTTTGGGGTGCTGGATGTGTCCTGGTTAACCTCCAGCCTCCTCTCTGGGCTGTCCTGCCTCAGGCAGTGCAGCTCTGTGCCCTACAGATGCCATGGGGGGCTGGGAGTCACCCCAAAACCCTTCTCCCTGTGGGAGCACCAGTGCTGGCAAGCCTGGACTGTGCCACGCTGAGAACTTGGGAGCAAAGGCAGCACCAGCCCTGGTGAGGGTCAGAGCTCAGCTGGTTCAGCTGGGCACCAACCAAGCTCCCTTCTCCCATTCCTGCCTTTCCCTCTGTGCTTCCATTAGTTTTCTATAGGAAGGACTCAGCAGGTCTCAGCCCTGGTGCTGGGCTTGCCCTTGCCCTGGCAGAGCCCCCAGCCTCCCACAGCTGCTGCTGAGCACTGTGAAGAGGTAATTTTCACTCGATTTCCACCAAGGCTTTGGGTTTGACTTACGAGCTCCATTAGTGCACAGTAAATGCTCTGGGAGCAGCTGTGATCCAGACCAGGCAGCACCCACAATCCCAGCAGCTCACTCTCCTGACCCCAGAAACACAGGCAGGGACCCTCCCTTGGGATGTCTTTCAGGGATGGGCTGTATTGCCAGCCACGCTCAGTCTCCTCTCTGGACACCCGGTTTGGGGGGGTTTATTTGCAAAATACTCATCCAGAGCGTGGTGTTTGCCCAGCACCACCCCTGCCACCCCCGATGGTCACTTCAGCCCGCTGCCAGCCTGTCTCTTCCCCAGGGGATGCTGCAAACCCCACTCCCCGTCAGCACCACCACATCCTGGGACAAGTTCTCCTGAGTCCAGCTCTACCACTTGGCTTTGGGGTGCAAATACCCCCGTTTTTCAGGTCAGAAGGCAGCAAGTTCAACCCTCTCCCGCGAAAAGCCCAGGCTACATCTCCTCCAACGTGTTTCATTTTCCACTGCACCGCAGCCCCCACGGCCCTGAAACGTTTTCTGTCATTAAATTATTTCACACGTTCCATTTATTTGCGAGCAGTTTGCCAAAGACCCTTTAAGCTTTAAATTTTTCACACCCCCCCCCAGCCAAAATGATCAAATCTGCTCTACCATTTACTTCTACTACGCCTGGAATGGCATTTTTTTTCCTCCTTTTTTCTTCTCGGGTATAATTTAAGGGTTGAAATAGCCTGGAGGGAATTAGCTGTAAATTCTTCCTAAGACAAATAAATTCAGCCCTCTAAGTTTCTACGTTTTTCAAACTGTTGAGAGACATTTTGGGTTTGTTTTACTTGAAATAATGATCGTGGCATATCTGACCCTCAGGCTGCGGCCGGCTCTAGCCAAATAAATAGCTTTTATTAATTAAGGTTTATCCTTAACAAATAAAACCCCAATTTGATCTCGGCCGGCTGAATTAGCAAAAATAAACAACGGGTTCTCTGGGCACTTGATGTGGATTTAACAAATTAACGCTGGGCCTTCATCAGGGAAGCCGCAGGGTGGTGGAGGTCTTTTACAGCCAAGAAATCCTTTGGAAAAACAATGTCTTTCGTTTCTCCCATGGTCTCTCTCGGTAAACATGTGCACTCCCTTCATCCCTTTATACACTCGGGGCAGCGAGGAGAGCTCCGGCGATGACGTCTGCCAGAGCTTCATGTGCAATTGTTTAACTTGCTCCTCTAAATCATGCCGTGGGGAGGGAGCGTTTCCCCTCGGACTGCAGAGAGCTGGAGCAGGGCTCTGGGGTTTGGGAATTGCCCCTCCATGGTGTGTGCCCTCTCCAGCTCCGTTCTGTTCCACAGCCTTCAGCTGAGACACCCAAAGCCAAGCAGGGATTTGGGGGTGCGTGGGCTGCCAAGTGCAGGGGACCCCTCTTTCCAGCAGCCACTTCCAACTGCCCTACCTTGGGATGCTGTTAGGAACAGCCTGGGAGCCCAGGGGGTTTACTGGCCCATACTGGGGCTTTGCAGGGAGGAGGGATAGCAGGAGGGATGCTCCACAGGGAAGCTGGGCACTTGCCCCGGCTCATGGGCACAGGAAGGACGGGGCTTGTTGCAGTAGGGATGGTGGGAGATGCCTACACCACAGCGGGTCTTTAATCTACCCAAATCACCTTGGAAAGCCTGGGGGGCTGACGAGCAGCCAGGAACCTGCCCCTCCACAGCTGAGTCACCCAGGTATGGTGCCTTTCCTGCACCCATGAGCCCAGCCTGGGTGTGCAGGAGCAGCACGGCACCAAAAACCATACCACTGAAACTGGGGGCAAAACCATACCAGTGAAACTCCCATTTTCTGCTTCACTGCTTCACCCCAGTACCCAGGAGAGAAGCTTTCGGGGCCACCAAGCCCTGCCCTGAGGATGCCAGCCCCAGCTTTACTTGGCATGATGCTGTGAGGTCCAAACCCATCCTGGGAACAGCCGCGAATATGGGGGACAGGGTATCCCCGGGGAACAAGGGCTGTCAGCCCCTCCCCAGCTCCCACTGCTGGGAGAAGGCTCCCACCTCCTCATCCTGACCCACTGCCCCTCCCGTCCCCCTCCAGCCCAGCCCCAGCCCCACAGAGACCCCAGGAGTGCTGAAGGCTCTGGGGGGAGGTTGAAGCTGGGGGGGTCCAAATGTGCTGAGTCCGAAGGAAACTTTCTCGGCTCAAGTGGCGTACATGAAAAATTTAAGAGAGGGGCAAGTCCCAGCTACTGGAGAAACATTACAGCGAAATGTTTCCGAGGATGTTTCACCTCATTAATTGTGAAAAAACTGAAACGCTGACACGTTTTTACAGGCTGCCAGTTTTGCTGGGGGAAAAGTGTCTCTGTTAAAAAGGAGCAGCAAAAGCCTGGACCAAGAAAGAGGCCAAGGCTGTCCCGGGGGGGCCTTAGCCTGTGCTCACTGACAGGCAGCAGCAGCCTGTTTTATGGTTATAGAGCTGCCTCTGCACCAGCCAGAAACCACCCAGCACCACAGCTTGCTACCCCCAGCCACACAGACGCACGATTTTTGGGAAGATCCTGCCCAGCGATGCTGCAGCCCCAGGGATGCTCCATGCACAGCCTGCACCCCCAGAGCCCAGGAGGTATTTCCCTTGTACCCCTGAATGGTGTGTGGTGTCTGAGCACCCATCACAGCAAGTCCAGCTAAAACCCAGAACAAACCAGGAAGGTCCTGGCTGAGCCAGCAGCATCCCTGCATCCCAGTGGGGATGTGTCCAGCCCGTGCTGGTAACCCAGTGGTGGCACTGAAGCCTTTTTTCAGCTCATTATTAGTGCAGCAAATGCATTGGGAACAAGATGCTTAGATGGGTACTGGGAAAAGAAAGATCATTAAAAGGAAGATCCCCGTGTCATGAGACACTGCTTCCCTTAGGGATGGTTCCAGCCCAGAATGAGCCACCCAATTCACTGCTGAGAGCTGTGAGAGGATTCAGAGCTGGCTCTCCAGCTGGCTCTGGAGCAAGGGCAGCCGTGCTGCAAAACCCAGATGCACAAGAGGGGGAAGGAGGAAGATAATGAAAAGAATGAAGAAGGGCAGCAGGTGCTGGAGACTCCAGGTGAGGAACCAGCCAGCCAAGTCTTGTGCTGTGATTTAGAGAGGATGGAAGTTGAAAGCTGCTGAAATCCACAGGGCTGCAGGCAAAGCCTGAGTGCTCAGGAGTCCCTGAACATTCCCACACTTCCCACCACGCCAGGGGCTACTGCCCCAGCCAGAGTCTCCTGCACAGCCCAGCACAGCGCTCACCCAGCTGAGGCCAGGCCCAGGAATGGTGTTTTGGCACAGCCAGCTCCTGCGTCAGCGGAAGCATTTAATGAATTAATTGCAGCCACATTCCCTGAAGGAGGAGGCAGGGTTGGTGGGATGCTGTCAAGCCTCAGGAAGGGGCTGGGGAACATCTTTGGCCACAAAGCTCTGGTGGGAGTAAGGAGAGTAGGCTGAGCAGCACAAGAAATTCCTGTCCGCTCTCCAGGGGTCTGGGGGGGTCGGTGCCGTCACCCACCTTTTACCTGGGCCGGGAACTGCCTGTGACTGACCTTTGGGGCAGGTGACAAGGACACATCCTGCTGCCAGGCTCACTGGCTCGGGAGGGACCCCAGCCCCCTGGCCCCAGCCCCAGTGCAGAGCACAGAGCCTGGCACCACCAGCCCCCGCTGGCAGCTCCAGAAACAGGACTGCTCTCCTCGGGAGCTGCCGCAGCGCCGGCGCCTCTGGCTCTGCTTCCCCACCCGCCTGGCTCCTGCACCCCGGGAGCCGGAGCCGGGGCCACTGTGGGGCCACTGAGGGGCCATGGTGGGGCCGCAGGGCTCAGACAGCCTGGCTGAACCCCAACAGTGGCACCGGCCCAGGGCAGCCAGCCCGGCCCAGGGCAGCCAGCATCCCTTGGGCTCGCTGCTCTGCAAGAGAAATGTTCCCTCCCAGGGCCGTGCCAGCATGGGGTGACCCAGCCTGGCTCAGGGCTTTTGGGAGCTGCCAGGAGCATCCCGTGGGTTCACAGGAGCCCGACACAATGGGCTGTCCCAGCTCCAGAGCCACCACTGCCTCCATTGTGTCAGAGCTCCAAGGGGAGGGAGCTGCAGAGGAGCTGAGCTGGGGCAAAGCTGGGGTGCTGCTCCACAAGGAGTACCCAAATTGCCCCTCGAGGAATGGCACGGCGAGGAGGAAAGGCTCCTGGAAAGTCCACTGTCTGCATGGATTTTCTGAGTATGGTGGCTTTGAGAGGTCAGGATCTGGCAGGTTCTGGCATCTTCCCTGCCCATGGCAGGGGAATGTGCAACTCAAAGGGGTTCACACCCCTCTGGGGTCCCTCTTTTCTTAATTGGGGCTGGGGTCACACAGAGCCAAAAACTCATCCACAGTGGTGCCAGTCTGGATGTCCCCTGCAAATACCAAAGAGGGAGACGGGGAGGCAGGACAGATATGGGGATGGGTGATCCTGGCTTCATGCAGGGATGCTCCGAGAGGCTGTCTCAGACCAAAGGGCTTCTCAGGAGGATGTTTGTGGCTGCAGGGCTGGGGGTAGCAGGAGTCAAAGCCCTCCCAGCACAGCCAAGTGCCTCAGGAAAAGACAGCGTGGTGGGTTTGACTGATCCAAGCCAAGTTCCGAGCAGCACCGACCAACGGGGGAGCAGGAATTTCCATTTTGTTCTCCTGTGAATTTGCCAACCCCCACGGTGGAGGCCCAGGGACCAACAAAAGGCTCTGGCTCTCCCCCAGCCAGCACCAGCCAGGAGCCTTCCCGGCAAGGAGACATTCACTTGCTTTCATCTCCCAGCCAGGAGACCTTCCTGGGGTGGGATGAGAGCAGGGCTCTCCTGCACCTCACACCACTGGGATGCTCCTGGAGACCCTGCTCCTCGGGGATGCAGCCTCCCCACTTTGCCAGCTCACTAAAACAGCCCAGGAGTGGCAGCACGGTGGTGGCTCACAGATGAGTGAATCTGTGGCTCAGGGACACAGCCAGCCCAGACCCTGTGGCCAAAATGCTGGGATTTGGGTCAGCCCCAGGCACCACAGTGAGGGGTCTGGGCAGAGGGATCAGCCACGGCGGCTCCCCACAGCCCCTGGAGAGTGGGATGGTGGCACAGATGCTGGACCCTGCTGCCCTTCATCAGGGCTGAGCACGGCAGAAGCTGCTTCCCTCTCATCCTGCAGACCTTTCAGGCATCCACAGTGCAGCCACAGAGATGCCAACATCGCTCACATGTGATATAACAGGTTACCTGGTTTTCCAGCAGGGCACAGACGTGTAATTAATTAACACTAATGAGACTTGCGCAAGCACTGGCCCAGGAGTAGCACCCGCTTGTTCTCGCAAAGCATCACCAAAATCCTGGGTTTAACTGCAAAGTGAGTTTTCCCGGGGGCTGGGAAGGGGATGGGGGGTGCCTCAGGCCATCACGGTGTTGAGAGCTCACTGGGACTTTTGCTCGGTGTTTGAAAAATAAAACTAAATCAGCCGGGGCTGCATAGCAGGAACGTTGTGTGGAGGGCTGGCTCCCAGCCAGGGACCCCTGGCATGGTGATCCCAGCCTTCCTCTCCTCCCCACCCCCCCCCAAAAAGGTGGTTTTTTGAAATTTAATAGGCAAAAGCCCAAGCAAGCCAGCCCCAGTGGCATCTGGCACTGAAACCCAACACCAGCCCCACGAGGTTAAAGCAGAGACCCCATTGCATCAGGGTCATTGCCAAGGGGGGGAAGGAGGCGGGCAGAGGCAAGGGGGAATGATGAGAATTCCCATGCTGTCCCCTCCTGCTGCCCACTGCCCCTGCCCCGAGTCCCGTTTCTTTTTTGAGGCCAAAAGGGTGTTTTTCACACCCCGGCCAGCAAATCCCTGAGCACCCATTTGACCAGTGAGCACCAGCACCTGCTGAGAGCCCGTTCCACTGCCCCCAGCTGCGGCCCCGGCATGTCTGGCCAGGGCGTGGGATGGTTGTGAGCCCCACTGGGAGCCCATCCCAGGCACCGGGGGCCCATCCCAGCCCCTCCAGGGGACCCTGGTGGGCGCCTGCACGCACAGACGTCCCGGAAGCCCCTGCCAGCAGCAGCAGCGCTGTCCTCCAGTCTGGTTTGCATTTGAGGTCGGTGGCCTCTCGCCAAATTTATTGTAAAACATTCATTTTAATAAGTGGCTCGTATCTTTTTTTTTTTTTTTTTTTTTTTTTTTAAGCCAGCCTGGTTAACTGTTTCCAGGTTACAGCAGAACCATGCATGGCGGGGATGGCGGGGATGGCAGGGGCAGTGGGGACAGTGGGGACAGCGGGGCAGGATCACAGTCAGGTCACTGGGGGCGGGTGCCAGCCATGGGGTGACAGGATGGAGACATGAACATCAGGGTGCTGCTCCTACAAAGGTCAGCAGAGCTGAGACCTCACCCTCATCCCTCCAAGCCTTCATCCCCTCCAGGTCCCCAGGGAGACCCTCCTGCCACACTGGGCACCCTGACACTCTCATACAGAATTAAATCTTACTGCCCAAGGGGTAACTGGGTCATGTCAAACATGCAGAGGGCTTCCAGAAGTGGATGTTGCCTGGTAGTTTAGTTTCAACATTTGTTTTACGTTTTATAAACCTCTAATACTAATAGAAATGCTTGAGTGTCTTTTAATTTAAATGAAAACAGTTTTTTTTAAATTTAAAAATTCCCCTGAGGTATTTACAACCCCCAAATTACAGCCATGTGGCCAGCCCAGATGAGAAAGTGAAATTGGTGAGGAAGGAGCGTGGCAGCTGCCCCAGCCCGAGCCCAGCCCAGCCCGTCCCCACGTCACCTGTGCCCCCTGCACAGACTCTGCTCCACGCCTTTGCTGGGGACATGGGACCCATGGGTTCACCAGCCCCATGAGCTGCCAGCCACAGCTGTCCCCAGCAGGACGGCATCCGTCTGTCTTTCCTGCCTTCCTCGTGTCCTTCCATTTTTGTCTTTTCTCTGGAGCACAGTGGCTTTGGGGACAGGAGCTGCCCATGACCCATCCTGCGCCCTCCTCAGCTGTGCTGCTGCAGGACCGGGCCCTTTGCACCCCAGTGCTGTGCCTGGGGTCCCCTAAGTGCTCCCCTGCACCACCACTGCTACTGCCACCCCCAAGTCACCCTTGACAGCCCTGGCAGTGTCCTGTGCATCCTGGGGTGCAACACAACCCCCCCACTTGGCAATGCCCTGCAGGACCTGGGGTACAGCATGATTCCCCTGCATGGCCCTGTGCCACCCCCTGCAGCGGCTGGAACAGTTTGGGGTGCTGTGGAACCCCAGCCCACACACCTGGCAGTGCCCCGTGCAGTTTGGGGTGCTGTGGAACCCCAGCACACACACCTGACAGTGCCCTGAACAGTTTGGGGTACTGTGGAACCCCAGCACACCCACCTGGCATTGCCCTGTGCAGTTTGGGGTGCCGTGGAACCCCAGCACACCCACCTGGCAGTGCCCTGAACAGTTTGGGGTGCTGTGGAACCCCAGCACACACACCTGGCAATGCCCTATGAAGTTTGGGGTGCCGTGGAACCCCAGCACACCCACCTGGCAGTGCCCTGAACAGTTTGGGGTGCTGTGGAACCCCAGCACACACACCTGGCATTGCCCTGAACAGTTTGGGGTGCTGTGGAACCCCAGCACACACACCTGGCATTGTCCTGTAACCCCAGCACACCCACCTGGCAGTGCCCTGTGAAGTTTGGGGTGCAGCACAATGCCCACCCCAGCCATGTCCTGCATGACCTGGTGCAATGCCAACCCCCTGCACACCTTGGGGTGCAGAGCAGCCCCTGCAAACACACACTGCAATGCCCCGAGCAGCCCAGGCTCAGCACAGCTCCCCCCCGATGCCCTGCCCGGCTCGGGGTGCCGTGCCCGGCTCGGGGTGTCCTGCCCGGCTCGGGGTGCCGTGCCCGGCTCGGGGTGCCCTGCCCGGCTCGGGGTGCCGTTCCCGGCTCGGGGTGCCGTGCCCGGCTCGGGGTGCCGTGCCCAGCCCGGGCTGGCTGGGGCAGCCGAAGCCCCGGTGCCAGCGCTGCCCCGGCCGGGCTGCGGGGCCCGCGGGGGGCTCCGGGCTGTGCCCCCTCCCCATCCCGCTGCCATGTGCTCGCCGCCGCTCCCCCGGCTCCCCTGCCATGTGCACTCCAGTTTCCTTGCGTGTGAAGCCTGCAGCCTCTCGGATTCAGTGGCTGGAAAGGATGGCGCCTCTCCACATCTGGTTCAATGCGCGAGCCTGGCGCCTGGCTTAGCCACAGTCTCCATTCAGAGACACACAGACTTTAATAGACTCATACAATTCTTCCTGATCTATCACTGCAGCCGCAGCTGAAAAGCTGCTTTATTATATGCACTCAAAGGGGGATGAGGAGGGAAGGGGAGGGGGCCGGCGGCTGGCGCTGCCGCTCTCTGAAGGCTCCCAGCCCGCCCGGCACCCCCCGGGACCTGAGCTGTCCCCCCAGCCCTGCCCAGCCTCCCAGGGGCTGTTTTCCCCCCAAACCCGCAGGAAGGAGCAGCACCGCAGCCTCATTATCTCTCCCGCTCAATTAACACCCTCCCAGCTGCCGCACCGTGCACGGCTGGGGCTGCAGGGGACGAGGTGACAAAAGGGACCCCGCCCGTCCCGCTGATGCCCCCAGGATGGCTTCGCTCCCCCACAAGCTGAGGCAATTCCCCCCAATTCCTGCAGCATCAGCATCCCGTTTATCCCGCAATTCCCCCCCGAGGGACCGGGAGCTGCCGGCCGGGGCTGCCCCGCGGGCGGGCACCGCGCCCCCCGTGCCAGCCGTGCCCCAGCGGGTCCCGGTGCTGGGGCTGGCTCTCCCGGGGCAGCCCAGGGCGGGGAGGGTCTGCCGAGCCATGCTGAGCACGGACAGCGCGTTCGGCCAGCCGTGGGAAGGCTGGAAAACATCGCCCGCGGTCATGTGTCCCTCGGGCAAAGGCAAACATCGGGAATGCCTCAAGGGCGAGGGGAGGAATTTTTGTGTTAGTTCTCGGAAATTTAGGGTTGTGCAGTGAAAAACAAGTAGTTTGGTAGTTTTGGGGCAGTCCTGGTCAACAGGCGTCGGAAAACCGCCTTGAAACCTCAAATCAGGCCTTTCTCCCCAAAACTTGGCTGCTCCCATCCTCCCTGACCCTTCTGAGCATCACCAAGACCAGGCAGGGGGTGGCTGCCTCTGCCCACCATGCTTCCACTCTGTTCCCAGTTGCTTTTTCCAGCCAGGAAAAACCCGATCTGCATTAAGCCTGGTCTAAATCCTTGCTCAGCCCAGCCATAACCCATTGCCCCAGCGCTTTAAAGGATGCTCTGACCCAGTTCCCTGGCTCAGGGATTCCATCCTGGAATGATAACTCCTTCCAGCTTCTCCTCATGCTGCAGGGAGGGAATGAGGTGCCAGTGTGGGGACACCAATCCCAAAGCACCCGGGTCCCATCCTGCTTCAAACTCATCCCTTCAGCTCAAGGATTTTACAGCTCTGGGGACAGAATTCCCGCTGGCTGGAGGAAATCAGCCTTGGCTGAAGGGGTGATCAGCCCCACTCCCTGGGAGGGAGGAGGGTTTCTAACACACAGCCTCAAAGTCCCAAATCATTTCATCAGCCTCCCAGCTACAGACACACGCCCAGGCTCTCTTAAAACGCTGATTCGTTGAAATTCACCCATCTTGGCTGCACAGAGTCGAAATTTCATATTTTTCCTGTGAATCAGCCCCATTCCCTGAAATAACAGCCCAAAAGAGAGGGGAAATAGTCTTGCACTGAGCTGTTCCTGGTCGAGTGAGACATAACAGCCCAGGGGGGGACAGGCAAGGTGTCCCTGCACCCCAGCACCCTCCTGGGCTGGGCATGGCTGTGTCAGGGGGTGTCTGAGCTGCTGCAGGGGACTGAAGTACATCAGTGGGTGCTGCCAGGGCTCCCGGGGAAGTGGGGCAAAGCCTTGTGTCCCCACAACATCCAGGACCCCTCCAGTGTCCCCTCTGGACGCTGTCACACTGTGATTCTCCCTGCTGGAAAGTGTTTCAGAAGGAGCATCCCCCACAGCAACGCCTGCCAAAACCCAGCTCACCGGGGGTGCTGAGCAGAGAAAAATCCCAGCAATGAGAAGTCGGGGAGAAAAGTGATTTTCCTGGCCCAGCCAAGGCTGCTCCAGCTCTGGCTCCCCCATCAGAGGGTTCCCATCTCCCCAGGTCCTGAGTTTGGGTTTTTTCCCCTTTACCCTCTGGCAGCAGCTCTCCCAGCGCAGCAGTGAGCACGTGTGGGGACCCCGCAGAGCCCTGCAAGCCTGCAGGAACGTGCTGGTATGTGTTTCCCTGTGCCCTGGGGAGGGCTCAGCGTGGGCAGGGCAACTTCCTGGGGCCCCTCTCCAGCCCAGAGCCCCCCGAGCTGGGGCGGGGGGAGCCTGGAGCCCAGGTGGGGGTGTTCAGCTCATCTCGGGGCAAATTTTCCCCAAATCAGAGCCCTGGTGTCAGTGAGAGCCTGACAGCAGCCCAGGGCACAGGGAAGAGCAGGATGGTGACCCAGTGTCACCAAGGGAGGAGCAGGAGGGTGGGTGGATGTCACAGGGGAGGAGTGGGACAGTGAGTGCGTGTCACCCTTCAGGCTGGGGGACACAGGGAAGCACAGAGAGGTGGTGCCAGGGTGAACTCCAGGCCAGAAGCTCCACGAGACCTGGGGTCTCTTCCAGCTGTGACCCCAGCCCTGCCTGTGCCTGCAGTGATTTGTGCTGCCCTGGCTGGTTCTGCAGGGACTGACCCCATTCAGCCCCTTATCCTGCCTGTGCCACGGGAACGCAGCACTCCCACCCCATAGCAGCTTCTGGGTGGATGAGACCTGAGGAAGCAGTTTCCTCTTGTCCAGGGCAGGGGACCACGTGCCACAGTGGTCCTGTGGCAGTGACACAGGACAAGAACCACAGGGAGGGTGTCCCAGTTAGGGAGGGGAAGCCTGGCTGCAGAACACACTGCAGGGCTGCCCCCTGTCCCCTACATCAGCCTGGGTGTACAGCATGGGTCCCTCCCCACAGCCCCTTTTTTCCTGACTGGATTCCCTGCGAGTGGCTGGAAACCTCAGGGTGAGCTGGCACCTGTCAGGCCCCTCATCCATCCATCCATCCATCCATCCATCCATCCATCCATCCATCCATCCATCCATCCATCCTCCTTCCATCCATCCATCCATCCATCCATCCATCCATCCATCCATCCATCCATCCATCCATCCATCATCCATCATCCATCCATCCATCCATCTGTCCATCCTTGCACTAAGCAAAACCAAATGTGGAGGGCTGGGAGGTGGAGCTCCCACACGGATTAATTGGTGCTTACTGGCTAATTGCTGCTGGATGCTGCACTGGGGACCTGCCAGCACCACACACTGTCCCCTCCCCTGGGGCCATCCTGCTCCAGCAGCCCCGAGGGCACTTGGGGAAAAAAACCGTCCTGAGGTCTGCAGCCCTCAGAGTCCCCAGGCAGGAGGGTCCCCAGGCAGGAGGGTCCCCAGGCAGGCACTGGGGACAGGGAGGGTGATGGCTGTCACTGAGAGCAAGGATGGCTCCTGTTCTGGTGCCACCCACCCGGCTGGGCTGGCCTTACAAGGACAGAGAGGACTCACCTCCCCCTCTGCCTCAGATGCCACCGCTCCCAGCTCTGCCAACAGGGACTGTCCCCAGCAAGGGCCCTGCAGGAGATCTGGGAGGGCAGCCAGGCACCCCCAGCTGGGGCTGTTTTGGGGAGCAGTGAGGGATGCTGGGCGCTGTAAACACTGCACCCCAGCCCTGCTGCCCCTCCAGTGCATCCCAACCCCATCCCACGTGCCATGGCAAGCGCGGTGGTGCCACCCTGAGCAGCAGGGACCTCTCCTTGGAGAGCTCGGACAATTCCCAAAGCCTCCTGCCCTCCACAGGGGCTGTGTGGGGTCCCTACACACTGCCTGTCCCTGGCCAGGCATCCAGAAACCAGCAACAGCCTCCCGGCACTGCAGCCTGGAGGTGCCCAGCAGCTTTGGGGCTCTGGAAAGCAGATGGGTGCTGGACAGAGAGGTCTGGTGGGTCTGGGGTGACAGGGCAGGGGGGCTCAGCTGTGTCCCTGTGCCCAATCTCACTGAGCCAGGCACAGGGGATCGGCCAGGAGTTAATGACACTGGGCTTAACTGTGGCTGAGCCATCTCTGCACAACGTCCCCCAAGGCACATGCCCAAACACACATCCTGGCCGTGGTGTTGCAGAGCTCCCTCCTGCCAGCCCAGCCACAGAGGCCAAGGTGTCCCTGAGCTGTGCCCACGGCTGATGGGGACAAGTGGTGTTTGGGAAGGCAGAGCAGCGCAGCCAAACCATGTCCTGTGAGCCAGGGCCACCAGTCCCTGGATTGGGACACCACAGGGACATCAGCTGGGATGGCTCTGCCTCAAGGAAGGTACCCAAGCCCTGGGAGGAGTTTGGGGCTACCTGGGGCAATCAGCCATCACTTTAACTCCAGGACCAGGTCCCCTTTCCCCTCTGATACCAGGTCCCTGTCCCTCCCTGCCTCTCCTCTCCCTTTTCAGCTGCTCTGGTTTACATAATTAAAGCCAATTTGTTTTAACAACATCTTAATGCCCTCTGCCCTTTTGGGTGCTGCTGCTTCTCTTCTCTGCTGCATCACCGCTCTGCTCAGCACCCTCACAGCCCCAAAACAGGTCAGAGGGTCCCCGGGGATGAGGAAGGGGCTCCAGGTACTGTTCTGAAATGGGATGTCCAGGGGCCACCACACCTCCCCATCCCACTGCCAGGTCCCAGTGGCTGTAGCCAAATAAATGGTCAATGCATGCCTGCCCCATGCCAAAAAATCCCCTTGGAGGCTTGTGGGCCCCCCCTTGGAGGGTCTACAGCTCAGCTGTGACAAAAGTGACTCTTTCTGAGTTTTCAGCCCCAAAGCGGTGCCGGAGCCAGTGCACGACTCCCTCTCCCATCCCCAGGCGGCACCAAAAGTAAGTTCATTGTTTGAAAAGCCATCAGTCAAGGCTTGCTGGCTAAAATTACCCTCCTGCTTTATCATCTTGAGAACATTAAGGGCTGTTGTTAACAGATGTTTCGCGTTACACATTATTTGTTAGTCTAATGAAAGGAGGTGAACAAGCTTTCAAGACCTCAGAAGTTGTGCCACTCCAGGGGAGAATGAAGATGAAGATGAGGGTGTGAATGAGCTCTCACCACCCTGTTGACTTTTCCTCGCTCTTGCCTGGCTTGTGGGATTTCTGATTTTTGGGTGTCACGAGAGCAATGTGCTACACAGATATTTGTGTTCGCCGTCCCAGGAGGACGTGCTGGGAACACCCAGGGCCAGTTTGGGGCTGTGGCCAAGGCAGGGCTGGGCAGCCCCTTGGCTGGCGAGGGACCTGGGCACGGCTTTAGTCCTCAAAAGCCTCCAAAGCGCCAGCGGGAAGGGATGTGCCAGCCCTGCAAGGGGCTCCTGGAGGGGAGGTGTGCCAAGGGCACACGGGGCTGCCTCCAGCCACCCTGCCCAGCAGGCAGGGCTGTGCGCTGGGGGTGGGTGAGGCCAGAAGGGGCTGAATCCCCTTCTGCAGAGAATAAATCCCTGCCATGATCTCTGGCTGTGCCAACCTCGGGAATAGAAACCTCTCACTGCAGCTTCCCTGGGGAAGAGGAGGGGGTTTAGTCGGGGTGCAGCCTGCTGGGCACAGCCTTGTGTGTAAAGCATCCTTGTGCCAGCTCTGCCAGCGCAGCCCCCGTGAGCCCTGCCTGGTGCAGGGGTCCCACAGCTTCACAGCGGGTTCAGGGCTGCTCTTCCTCCAACCCAGCAGCACAAACCCCAAAGGCTCCTGGCTGGAGCTCAGAGCCACATCCTGCAGAGAGATGCAGGGGCACCGTGGCCACTTGTACCAGAACAAACCCACTGCCACCAGCTGCGGGGCTCCAAACCTGCCTCTGGCAGGAAAACCCCATGATGGTGAAGAGGAAGAGGAAAGCAAACGCCGAGAGGCTGTTTTATTTCAGGATGCCAATAAAAGATATGGTTACCAGTAAAAGTTCCTTGGCTGTCATCGCAGATCTGGAGCAAAAGGCTGATGCTCACAAAGGCAGGACATTTGCCTGGTATTTTGGGTCTCCCCATCTCAATTTAGGAAATTGCATCCCAGTTAAGGCTGTGGCAGCAGGTAAGGGTCTCAAAGGTCCAGCTTTGCGTGCACACAGGTTCTTGTCTCTGTTTCCTTGTTCTCTTCTTGCCCACTGCTCTCAGTTCTCGGGTATTTTTCAACATCAGAAATGCTTCAACTGCTGGTCAGCCTGTCAGAGCATTCCAGATGCTGATGGTGTCTCCATCCATGCAAGCTTGCCAGCACAGGTGTTAATGGGAAAGACCTCACATGGGCCAGCACTGCTGGGATCTGCAGGGCAAACCCCAGGGCCCCTTCCCGGGAGGAATGGGCTTTTAGGGTGAAGAACAGGCTTGTGGTGTTGGTGCAGCCTCTCACTCTGTTTTTTTGCATCACGCTGGGTCCACGCTGAGGTCTCTGGGTGCATTAGGAGCCCAGCAGGGTGGTTGTTTCTCTGCTGCTTTGCAAACTGCCCTGCGAGACTGCTGCGGGCTGGGTTTCCCAAAGCTGTGCTGATCCCACATGGAATACTGTCCCCCAACAGACCCACAGGCAGGAGAAACCCTCCCCACAGCCCCACAGCCACTGCCGAAAGTACAAACAAAACCCAAGGGAAAGGGAGGGAGGGTGGAAAATAACGCTGAAAATACCAGATGCCATCCCAAAAGCAGCGCCCAGCCCTCAGCAGCGCCAGCAGAGGCGGGCTGGGGGCTCGGGGTCTGCTCCATGAAGGGAGGAGGTTGTGCAGGGAATGAGCTGCGGGCTGCAGAGAGATGCTGCAGAGCTGCACGCCGTGCAGGAGCCACGGGAGGGGACAGAGAGAGCACCCGGGGGCATTGAAGGGACTGAGCCCCCTTCAGCAGCACAGATTCCCGGCCGGACTGTGCACCTCGGCAGGGCTGTCAGCACCCCAGGGCTGTAGAAAACAAACCTCGGGTAGCACAGCCCAGCCTGGACAGTTTTGGGGAATGCCACCCCTCGGGGAGGGCGCCCGGCCCGGGCTCTGGGCATGGCGGGGCTCTGCCTCCCCTCTGTCACCTCTGTGTCCCGAGGGGACGCCCGGCTCCGGGGGGCTCCGGGGGGCTCTGGGGGCTGTCGGCTGCCCCGGCACTGTGGCTTTGCCACAGGAATGGGGCGAACCCTCCTCGCCCCCGCCCCAGCACCGGAGCGGGGATGCGCGGGACCGGCGCAGCGGCGCGGAGGGAGAGATGCGAGCGGGATTGTCCCGTTCCCAACGCGCCTGCGGCCAGCACCGAGCGCCATGAAGCCGCGTCCCGGCTCCGTCCCGCTCTCCTCTCCCAGCCCCGGCTCTGTCCCCGCTGATGCCGGACACCGCTGTGTCCCGGTCCCCGCGGCCCCGCCGGGCCGGCCCCGCTCCCCGCGCCCGGAAACCGAGACCGGGAGCCCCGGGGGACGTGGGGACCCCGCAGGCCGCGCAGCCCCGGCACCGACCGACTTCCCGGCAGCGTCCCGGACCCGACACCTCCGGTACCGGCGAGGAGACGGCCGGGGTCCCTGTGCCCCTGCCCGGCTGCGGGGTCCCTGAGCCCTCTATCCCGCTGCGGGGTCCCTGTGCCCCTGCCGGGCTGCAGGATCCCTTTCTCACGGTGCGGGGTCCCTCTGCCCCAGCCGTCGGGGGGTCGCACCTCGCTGCTCGCCTCCCGAGCTCCCCCCGTTGTCCCCACCCCGCCGTGGGGGGACACCGACCCCCTTTGTCCGGGGTGCCCGCCCCGCGGCAGGGGGACACGGCGGGGACACCCCATGCCCAAAGCCGCCCCGTCCCGGCCCGGCGGCACTCACCGTCCTGGGGCGCTGCCTCGCTGCCGCTGCTGCCTCCCGACGGCTCCGGGATGGCCTTGCCGCCGCCGGCGGGCGGGGGACCGGCCGCGGGGGTCCCGTTCATACCGGCCGCCACCTCCTCCAGGTCGAGGAGGTGGCTCACGCTGAAGTTTTTCCGGCTTTGAGCGTTTTCGGGCGGCTCCGGGCCGCGCACGGCGCCGGGGGCGAACGGCTTGTCCATGGCAAAGGCTGGCGCCGAGTCCATGGCTCCCACCCCCAGCCCGCAGCCCAGCCCGAGGTGCCGGGCCGCTCCCCGGCCCCCTTCCCCTTCCCCACCCACCCCCCCACCAAAAAAAAAAAAAAAAAAAGGAGAAAAAAGTTAAAATAATTATAATTTTTTTTAAATAAGGGGGGAAAAAAAAATCACGGCTGCCCTGAGTCCGGCTCCCTCCCCAGCCCCTGTTCCGCCTTGTGCTGACGTCTGGGGAAAAAACCACGCTCCCAGCCCAAACTTTCTTCCCCTGCTCTTTGCTCTGGAGCTGTTCAAACAAACGCCCCTGCTCTGAGCCGAGCGGGGCGGCCCCTCGCCCCCCCGGCCCTGCGACCTGCCCCCCTGCCAGGACCGAGCCCCGCCGGCAGCCAAGCCGCGGAAAGGGGGGGCAGAGAGGGGGGCAGAGAGGGGGGCAGAGCCGATTCCCCCCCTCCTTCTCTCCCCCCCTTATCCCATCCGCATCACCCCCCCAGCCCTGTTTTAAGTGCTTCTATCAACAAGTGTAAGTGGCTGCGCTCCGTGGGGAGGGATGGGGTGGGCTGGGAGAGGGGCGGGAGGCAGAGGTGACCCGCAGGTTAGCGGGGGACACGGCCCCCCTCCACCTCCAACCACCCCCCTCCTCCGGTCCCCATCAAGCCCGCAGCAAGGTCACCTCTCCTGGGAAAAGCCTGGCTCTCTCGCCTTAATGAGATAATTACGTCCTGCACCACAGTTAAAAACTCATAGGCTGCTTCCCTTGGGGTTAGAAAGAAACCTCCCTAATGAAAACCAGCCACCGGGAAAAAGGAGTTTTTCCTCTTTAAAATTATATATATTTATATATGTGTGTATATACATGCGCACAGATACGCAGGGAGGAGGCAGTGGGAGGGAGGGAGGGAGGGAGAGGGGCAGAGCCCGGGGCTGGTCGCTGGTGTCCGGAGAGCGCTGGGCTCGGGGCGATGAGCAGAAATCGAAGAGGTTAAACAATTTTTCCTTCCCTTCGATTCCAGCCGCTCTCCTGCCCCGCCGCTGCGGGGACATTTGGACGGGGCTGCGCTGGGTTCCCCGCGAAACCTCCGAGCGAGATCGGCCGGCTCTGAGCTCACACACATCCCTGCTCCAGCACGGCCGAGGGAGGCAAACCCCTGGCTGAGTTATTTTAACATTTGTCGAGGCTTTTCTTGCGCTCCCTTCCCCTCCGGTCGAGGCGTGCAGATTCTTCAGGCAGCCAGCGCTGCCAAATCTGATCTTCCTGACGGGGCAGCGCTTCCCAGAGCTCTCCCGCTCGGAAGGGGGGCAGCTGAAGGCAGATTTTGGCTCTCTCCAGCTCTGCGGGGGGCTCCTCCAGTGTGCAAACAAGCCAGCCCATCCTCCCTGCCCCCT